>NW_027497407.1:0-74715 GCF_021521415.1 Bidens hawaiensis
GAATATATCTATCCTGGATGCACACCCACATCTTTGCAGAGCTAAACAACTATTCGATTGCTTACAGAGAAGAGGAGATAGTTGAAAAGCTTCTCGATGCTCTCCCACCGAAGTGGGAAATGTACACACTACTGACATACATGTACCAACAGTATGGCTACACGCATAAGGCACTAACTCTTATACTTCAACAATGTCACCTGAAGAAGGAATGAGCAGGGCGGGAATATTCCCGCCCAAAAGAGCCAGCCCGTACGCTTTTAGAAGATCTTTTGTACTATACCTACCAAGGTATGGATAAATAGACAAGATCTGACAAAAGCAACCCATGAACCAATCACAGGGTGACAGCTCACTGACAATAGTACGAGGAGGAGCACGCTCCAGTACAAAATGTCGCTATCAGTCGCTGCCTACCCACCAACTCCTATCATGGCACGAACGTAGCCCATAGTTGGTGGAAAATGAATATTATATACACCTGGTCGTACCTGCTTGGAAACCTACCTTCGGCTATAAATACTCCAACACCTTGTAACGGTATCATCATCTTCTCTCTAGCTATTTCTCTATATATACTTATATTCAGAGCAACCTAGTCTGATTCTCACGCCGGAGGGTGGTCACAAGGAGGAACCCTCCCCCCTTCTCAGTGACGAGCTTACGGTGTCTGTTTTGCAGGTTGAGAAGAATAGCCATCTTTGCCGGACCTAACCCTCGTGGGAAACATCTACTTAACCCTAAGATTATCTTTAATCTGCCGGGGTCACTTAGTGTTTCTTCAATATATGAAGATGAAGGTAGGTTAGAAGTCTAAAGAAAACCCGAATGAAAACATAAGATCCGTAACATTCGATTCGAAAATTGAGGTTAATAACTCAGATCTGTAACCGCCAGATCTATAATCGTCGGAAGCGCGTATGCGGCCCGCTATGGCGGAGAATAATCGCCGGGAGCGCGCATGCGGCCCGCTATGGCGTGAATCGCCGGAAGGCGCATGTGGCCCGCTATGGCGGAGAGTAATCGCCAGGAGCGCGCATGTGGCCCGCTATGGCGAAGTAAAATCGCCGGGAGCGCGCATGCGGCCCACTATGGCGTGCGGATGACTCGCCGGTCGCGGTGCGGAAGCCGGAGTGTTGCATGCCGATGACTTCGCGGGTCGCGGTGCAGCGCCGGAGTGTTGCATGCGGATGACTCGCGGGTCGCGGTGCGGACGCCGAAGTGTTGCATGCGGATGACTCGCGGGTCGCGTTGCGGACGCCGGAGTGTTGCATGCGGATGACTCGCGGGTCGCCTTGCGGACGCCGGAGTGTTGCATGCGGATGACTCGCGGGTCGCCTTACTGACGCCGGAGTCTTGACATGCGGATCGCGGTACTGATGAGCAATCATATTGGTGTTTGTTCTCCCGTGGTTGTGTTTTATACACGACTTGAACGTCAGTGTAAAGATGAAGGCAAAGATGTTTTTGCCATATTATTCTTCTTGTATACTTCCAGATCTGGAATTTTCTTGAACTTGTCCACTCACCAAGTTGTCCCCTCACCAACTTTCTAGATCTGAGAAATTTGACAACACAAAGTTTGGTAGGTTTTTCAAAAAGGTTTTTTGTATTTATTACTCTTCTTGGTCTCCAATAAACGGATCTAAAATATCGCAGATCTCAAGATTTTGAACATCCAAATCAGGTAGGTTTTATGGAAAACCCATCAGATCTGAAAGGATTTCTAGATCTATGAATATGGAACGTGACTATCGCTCAAACGAACCCAGATCTGAAAAAAGTCAGAGCCTGATCTGGTATATCTCACTTAGAAAAAACACAGATCTAAGGATTTTTCCTAATTTTGGTGGTATTTCTTCTTGTATACTTCCAGATCTGGAATTTTCTCGAAAGGAAAAATCATAGATCTGAGATATTGATGAACAGATCTGAGAACCGAGACGAAAAATAAAGAGTAATTCCTTGCTGTTCTAACAAAAACACGGATGACGCCAATGAAGAAACACGGATCCACTACCCAGGTATGGGTCCTGGATCCAATGAGTCAACAGGGTAAGAAACACGAATCTTCTCCCGCCTTGATCCAATAAGAAGAAGTTTTCTAATATAAGCAAGAGAGAAAATATGAAAGTAATAAGAATGAGTTGAAGACCTCAAGGACTATTTATATTCATCGCAATTAATGCGGCCATCTGGCTGACAGAAGAAAGAGAAAACGCGGGCCACAGGATAACTGACACGTCAGGCGGGAGATTCGAAAAAGCGTATACATGCTGTCAAGTGGACGATTTACACTTCCCATCAACCGTCGCTTATATTCTCTCTCTGCCACGTCATCAGTCACAGGACGATTTACACGTCCTGTGGACACATTTGATCCATGACCCATACCCGGGGAGCGGATCCGTGTTTCAACAACTAAATGATATTTTACAACTTGGTTTAAAAGCTATCTGGGTTGGTAAGACCCATGACCTGCTTATTTTTTTTAGTATAAAATTGGTTCTTAATTATAAATAATATTTAAAAAAAACGATTAGTATATCCCTGTTTTATAGGATTTTCAAATCAAATGTTTGGTGATATTAATATTTAATTTAATGAGATGTTATAACCCGTTTATGGGCTATTAGCGTTTGGGGAGACACATACCGTGAATTCGAGGCAAATGCATAAGAAATATTCATTTACAAATAAAACAATCTGGTTGATTAAGAGGATGTGAGAAACAAAAGAGAGCTTATAAAGGTTTCGTTCATATATATATTTAAGATTTAAGATTAAGATATGATAACACTACATAAACTCACAACAAAGTACGTTGGTGGTGTATCACGTGTATAAGAGGAAAAGATTAGTTAGGGCCCGAGGTGGCCACGACCCCCCTATTTTTTGCGTATTAGTGTAAATTTATTTGTTTTCGTCTGAATTACGTGTAAAAGCTGTTTTCGGCCAAACATTTGAGCCCGGCTTTCAATCGTTTGTAACTTTTGTATACATTTTGAGTCCCCCGTGTCTTAGTCCAAACTTCACCACTGACGTATATCATATGCACCGATAGATTTTTATACTATCATCTAAAATCTACTAGAATCCTTACTTTGTTCTATATTATAGATCACACTATTATTATCAATATAGAAGTTTGGCACCTAAAACTAACTGAAATTAAGCATAAGAGTAGTTCTAAAGTCTCTACACGACTTGTTAAGGTTAGGTTTGAGAGTTTCTTACGTGAAAGACATAATTGTCTCGTCCGGCTAACTCGTTTTTTTTATAATCTTTCAAACGATTTACACTGGGTGATAGGTAAGCAGGCAACAAGCTGCGTCAAAACCCCCTTTTGATTGACTTATCAGTAACAGGTAAGACGGTAGGGGTTGAATGAGCCAAACCGCTTGCAAACTAGAGATCAGATATTTAAAATGCTTGAAACGAGCAGAGTCTTATCAAGCCCGAGCCTCAAGTAGCGTTTGTTTAGCTATTGAACTCCAGCCTTGTTTAAGAAGTTTTTTAAGATTTGTCAAGCTTTGGGTATTTTTAAGTTTTTAACTCTTTTTAACCTTCTATGTGTTAATTAATATTAAGCCATGTTATGACTCGTTTAAGGTTATTGCTTTTGTCAATTTAGCTCAAGCTTAAACTTATGTATACGAGGTTACTGTTTTTGTCAATTTAGCTCGAGCTTTAACTTATGTATACGAGCTGAGAGCAAGCCCAAGAACATAGGCTTGAATTAGGCTCAGCTCAAGCTTCAGAAAAAAATAAAGAGCCAGCTCAAGCTTCAAAAAAAGACAAAGAGCCTAGCTCTAGTAACATAAGGCCTCATTTGCAACTACTTGATATTAGGATGAAAAAAATATTATGTCACAACTCACAACCTAGAAATACAAAGATATTATACTTGTATTTGTATTACACACTTATTTGCGACTAAAATAACCAAACGAAAATGGAAGATAGATGAGCTTTAACTGTTTCAAAGATTATATTTAATATTTTCTACCTTTATCAAAACTATATGATACCAAAACTTATATCCCCAAAACAATTTAATTTGTTAGAATAATTTGTTACTAGATTTAGTTTTTACAAAGTATGATCAACAAAGAGCTCCAATACTTCATTGCAAGAAGTGATCTTTTGACATTTGGGTAGATCCATCAAGAGGGTAGTTAATGACTTAATGGCCACATGGTCTATATGTGGGGTTAACCCATACCCTGATTTTGACCACTTGATGGTCCATGGGTAGCATTTACAATGTGGATTATGCACCTAGAGTTTCAACAAACATTCACACCTCATAAAGACAGAACACAACAAAAACAACAAACATGTACATATACACCAACTAGCATGTCCTTCACCCAAATTACAGAATCACAACTTACATAATAACGGCTTGCACCGGTCAAAACAGAAACTTAACTAGCTTTATTGACGCCGATAAGGTCCCGAAGTTGACACCAAATCCATCCTGTATATACACACGTTAAAACCAAAACAAAAACCCAAAGAAAATATTAATACTTTCAATTTAAATACCTAACGATTTGGTTAACAAAGGTGCTGATAAATGAGCAACCTTCGGTAGTGTCGGGTACGTGAGTGCACCGAGTATGAACCAATTCAGACTCAAGAGCGCAACCGCATCGGAAGCCGGTTTGTTCTTGATGGTTGAGAAAAACTGGACCACTCTTTAGTGACATCCCGACCACCACAAAAAGAGCGGTCACTAGTGGCATGCAAGGCTCTTGTGCTTCTCATATCACCATTCCAACCAATAGTGACAACATTGAACTAAAAACGCTTTGTGAAACCGCAAATTCTCGTTTTTGCCCAAAAGTATTGTCCAAATACATACTTTCATTAATGTTTTTCACGGAATCATTTGCATCCAATTTACCCTTGTTTAGATCATCAAAAACATCTTTGTGCATCAGAATGTCGGTGTCCCATTGTGATTTGCCATTAACTTTTTTTAGGCGGTGGTTTTCATCTTTAAGATCTTGCAACTGTAGAACAATGAAGAAATATTTCATAATAAATAATATACTGAACGCTTAACCTAAGTCTAGGCTTGTAAACGAACACGAACGGAACATGTTCGTGTTTGTTCGTATAACATTAACCGAACAAATGGTCGAACACAAACAACTAACTGAACAGGGTTTGCTTGTTTGTGTTCGTTCGTTAAGAAAATGAACTTCTTTGTGCTCGTTTATGTTCAATTGTTAACCATATAAATGAATAGTTCACGAACATAAACGAACAAACATAACTGAACATAGATGAATGAACATGAGCAAGTTAAAATCAATTAAAATTAAAACGTGAGTAACAATGTGTTGGGCCTAAAGTGCTATTAAAGCTATACTAAATTGTAGGGCTGTCCAAACTGCTCGCCGCTCGTTCGTCGTTCGCTCGAATTTTGCTCGAAAAATGCCCGTTCGTTTCGGCTCGGTTTGGAAGTGAGCCGTTCGGCTCGGTTCGGTTTAAAAGCAATCCAAGCACGAGCAATGCCTCGCTCGGTTTGGTTCGGTTCCTTTTGCTCGAATTACTTTTTATTTATTAGTTTTATATATAAACTTTATGTATATATATATAAAAGTATACTATTTTTTAAAGCTTTTAAAATTTTCCTCGTTTGTGTTGAATTCAAAGTTCAAATTTAAACCATAGCCACTCGTTTTATATATGTTTTGTTGTTATCTATGAGTTTTATACATTTTAAAGGTGAAAGTTTAAACAATTTAGAGTTGAAAGTCTTGAATTAATGATATTTTGAAGTTTTAGAAATTTAAAATTGGAAACTTTGTACGAAATCAAGCAAAACCAAACCGAACCAAGCCGCTCGGTTTCAAAACCAAACCAAGTTCAAGCATAAAGATATTACTCGTTTCTTTAAATTCAATCCGCTCGGTTCGGCTCGCTTTCAAACCAAACCAAGTATAAGCATGCCCGCGTTCGGTTCGGTTCGGTTCGGTTCGGTTCGTGAACAGCCCTACTAAATTGTAACGGAGCTAAAAAATTACATGAATATATTAACCACTGTAAACCGTAAACTAACGAACATAAACGAATTTAAGTGAACGAACATAGACATATGTTCAGGAGCATAAATGAACGAATGAGACATGTGTTCATGTTCGTCCCTTTATTAAAAAAAATAAAAAATCAGTGAACTTCCAACCAAACAGTAACGTTCGGTTTGTTTACAGGCCTACCAAAATCTGAAAATAATAAAATCGTACCTCGGTCTCCAACAGTTTAATCTTATGGATTGCTTCTTCATGTTCTTCTTCAAGTTCACTTAACATCATTTCCACCATATCATGCTCATTAACAGCAAATCTTATATGTTCTTGAAGTTCCTTTCTATCCCATGAAAGAGAATCTAATCTATCTTCTAATTCATATAACCGTGCTCGCAGCTGCATATAGTCTTTTTAACCATCACTTTCACATTACAATATTGCTAAAACTAAGTGTTATTAAAGATTTAAAGACATTAACTAATCACCTGTTTCTCACGGTGTAATGCAGCCAGAGCGCGTGCGGGTAAAGTAATTAAACACAAAGTCCAAACCACAAATCTCCAAAATATGCTAGCACTGAAGTGGATAAAAGCAGATAGAAACTCTACCCAAGTGTTTATAATTATAAAAGTTCCTCTCACACAAGCCATAAAAGATAGTTTAAAAAGTGAGAATGGCTTGAATAACATCGTACCCACAAGTTCAAGAGCCATATTTAACGACTATATTAATGGTTGATCAGCTAATTAAGCATTTACCATTTGCTTTGGAGTCAAAGGTTGCACCTTTAAGTTCAAGAATCTGCAGCCACATAGCCAAAAACATACATAATTACACAAGATAAGTTCTAAAAGTAAACTTTGTTGGCAATCAGGCCCAAGAACACGAAATTCGATCTTGGTTTTATTATAATTCTTGACACACCAATAGCGTAGCCTAAACCATCTATTTATACTAAAATAAACCATACTAATCCTACTCGAACTAAACATAAACTTAACTCCTAATTTCTAGATAAATCTAAACATTCAAACTATTAATTAAATCGTAAATAATTAAACTAAACTTGCCACGTTAATCCCCTCCACTTTCTTTTAACTCGTTTGAACTCGTTTCAAGATTATTTTCAACAAATTTAATATCTAGGGTTGAGTTATAATAAGAAAATTAGTTTTCCTAAGAAGGATAGTAAATAATCTTGTCCATTCATTTTAAAATTGAATGGTTAAGATTAAATTAGAGAGATCATAAAGTGTAAAATAAGGGTAAGGGCATTATAGGGATAACACATTTGTTGACTTTCTCTCTCCACATGCAAGGCACATGCCAAATAACCCCATCATTTTAAAACGCCCATAACTTTTTTATACGACATTTTTTTTTCAAAACAATTTCACCATAATAACGAGTATTTTTTTTATCTTTTATATGAGTACCATATTGCTATATAAAAATAAAAAAAAATTCGTGGGTTTTTTTCAAAGTGTGTTTTACCAAAATTGTGTTATACAAGTGTGTTTTATTGTTTCATAGTGTTTTTGGCATTGTGTTTTTTACATTGTGTTATTTAATTGTGTTTTACATTGTGTTTTTATTTTCATAGTGTTTTTTACATTGTGGTTTTCATAGTGTTTTATTTTCCGGCGAAATTTTCGAAGACTTTTCCGGCAAGATGGTGGCGGTGGGCGGTGGTTGTTGTAGGAGATGAGTGAAAATTTAAGTGGGTTTTAATTAAGTGGGTTTTTGAAATTAAATTAAGTGGGTTTCAATATTAAGGTAGTAGACTAAAATACCCTCATTCCAAGCCTTCTTAGGATAATCAAACTTCTTATTTAATCTTTTCTCTTAATATCTAATAAGGAAAACAAATTAACTACATGAAACTTAAATCAATTTCACTAATATACTATGCAATTTGTAAAACAAAAATATGCATTTGATCCAATTTGTGGAGTCAACATTTCATCTCAGAAATGTATAAGACCATGCATAGTCAAAAGTAGACACACCCGGGCATTTTACGCCACGTGGCGCCCAGTCAACTTTTGAACATTTTGCAAAAAGTGGGTGAAAAAGTGGGTGTAGTGGGAAAAAACACCCCAAAACGTCTCTCTCCTCCCCCTCTCTCTCACACAAAACCCTCATAACTCGTGCCACACTAGCGATTTCTACAAAACGCCTAGGCCAAAATGCCTAGCCAAAACGCGGGGGGGGGGGGGGGGTGGTTGTGCCCCCGCCGTTTTCAGCTCAAAACGGCAAAACTAAAACAAGAGCAACAAAGGCCACTTGTATTCTTGCAAGTACATTAATGACCAAAGAGGTTATAACTTATATATGTGCCTACATACATACATACATACAATAAAAGGGATGATTGATGGAATGAATACCTGGTTACTACGTAGTGACGGAGTGTAATTGAGGAAAATGATGGACTTTTGTGAAACTCAACTGAAGAGGAGATATGTGTGTGGCCGACGTGGCAGATGAGTTCAGGAATGTGTGACACGTTAATAGTGACAAACTAAGGAGCAGATCACGCGTGTGTAATCATAACATCCGTATCTATATTTAGATTTATATGCCCAAAAAAAGATTATAATAATGTTTTTGACAACAAAGACGACCGGTTGTCTCACTCATTCACGGGTGTTACATTTTGGTTTTTAGCTATTTCGCTACTGTGGTGGGATTTTTAGGTTAAGATAAAAACGTTACGTTACTGTCACGTAGGCAGTGAGTCTTAAACGTCGAGTCTCACAATTTCCTTGTTAAATCCTATTATCACATTACCATTTCCTTGTTTACCGTCCGAGGCTTAACGCCCTTGTACGGTGTTAAAGCCTCGTTACCACGTCACATCATTTTTGTCACCCATATTGAAACTCCACAACTAGTAGCCGTACTACTAAATGATAAAGAACTATTTATTTTAAGTTAAAAAGGATTTGTTTTATAAAAATAGTGATAGTCTAAAATTGTGATATTGTTATAAATATAGTTAAGGTTGCCTTTCTTATTTATGATTTATAGACCAAATAGAAAGGATAATCGTAAGGGAATGAAAAAGACATACTTAATTGGTCAATGAAATGAAATTTTATTTCATCAAAATCATTATTTAATACCTCCAGTTTTTTTCATTTTAATCAATTTTCACCCTACTTATTCAACTCCGCTACTGTCATCACACGCCACATCGTATAGACCTATTTTGATCGTATATGTTTATACGAGGCACGGAATCACAAACTGACACACAAACTAACTATTTCCTACAAAAGTTGACGCTATATGACTTGTGTAGACCCATACTAGTCGTGTAGGTCATATATGGTGTCCGGATATCTACCGCGGTGTCCAAATACAGCATTCCTAAAACAAATATCAATAATGTTAAGTGATAATTCAATCATGATTTTTTTTAAGTCCTTTAAAAAATTCAAAATATAAGCATCAAATAGTTGCAAATTAATTATATTCAAGGCATAATAAAGTAAACTAATTACAAGTTTAAGCCAGTACAAAAGCCCAGCTTCCTGCGTAAACTTCAGCCCAACAGAAACAAGGCTCTAAAGCCCAGCTTCTTGGCCTACATTGTTTCCTAATTATTTTATATGTTATGCCATAAAAATAACTCTCTGTATGAAAGTTGAACCATACGGGTGGTGATGGCGGTGGGCAGTAGTGATGGTGCCGACGACAATGAGATAAAAAGTGGCAGGGCGGCTATAGGCCTATGGCATGGATGTGTGGTGATGGTGTGAAGCGTAGGTGTTTGGTTTAAAGTTGTAGCAATGTTGTCAATATAATCAAGTCAGAGTCAACGCGGAAGCCAACTCCAAAAAAGTTAGTGAGTTATGAGCAGCTAGCACAATTTGAAAACCAAGTTCGAATTTGTAATTCGAATTATATACTGATAGCAATACCGGGGAGGAGGAAAGCCCATCAAAATAATATTGTTTTCCCCAAGCTTTCTAGCCTAATGTTGACACCTCAGGACCAAGCAGAACCCAAGGAGCATAGTGGTTCAATTCATAAAACACAATTTTTTTTATCCAAACAGATAATAATATGATATAATAAAAGCAAAAGCTAACCTTTTAGTTTGATATTTCAAACACAAAATTAAGCCCAATACTAAGATTGAAATACATGAACAAAAAAAGTTACTTAATATTTGTTCATTCTCTTCTACAACTCCATTTATCATCATATTTTTTAGTTAATTTTGTTTGTTTGTCTAAATTAATTTTTATTTAACGGTTTCATATCATTTTTTGTTTGTTTTTTACCTGACCCACCGTCCTATATCAATGAATCAGGACCTTTTACATGCTAGCTAAGAGACATGCACGTCCTAATCAATGGACCGAGTTATCTAGCTAGCTAGCATGATCCTTGATGATTCTCGTGAGGCCGTCAAGACATGTTGACTTGAAAACGAATATCTCATCATACTTGTAGTCTCGATTAACAAACGTCATGGCAGGAGGAAAGATTGTTCGTGTTGTTCATGCGTCACTTGAATATATATATATATATATATATATATATATATATATATATATATATAGACGTGCACAAAAAAACCGGTTCCGGAACCTAACTGGTGGAACCGAACCGGAACCGGTTCCAGTTCCAACCCGGTTGGAACAATACCCGGTTTGGGTATTTTTGTACCCGAAAATCGTACCCGGTTCTCCTATTTGTATGTCAGTACCAGTTCCAACCCGGTTCCTACCCGGTTCTTAATTGGAACCGGTTTGGTTCGTACCCGGAATAACCGGTTCCGACGGGTTTTTTTTGAAGGGTCAAACAAAAGTCAAACTAGCCGTTGGAACCGGTTCCAACGGTAATATAGCCGTTGGAACCGGTTTTTTTAGACACCAATTAGCCGTTGGAACCGGTTCCAACGGTAATATAGCCGTTGGAACCGGTTTTTGAGACAATAGATCCGTTGGAACCGGTTCCAACGGTAATATAGCCGTTGGAACCAGTTTTTGATGCCCAAACCTATATATAACTTGTTTCCATTACTTGTTTCACCACCAAACTCAAAAACAAACTACAATACTACTCCTTTAGCAAACCCGTTCCTTTACCCGACCATCCAACTAAATATTATTATGGCACCCATCAAAAAAACTAACAACAAGGCTAAGAAGAGTGTTTTTGTTGCCCCCGTTCCTGTTACGGAGGACCCAAGGGTTGTTACGGTAGTCAACCATAACCGCAACCAAGACATATGGAAGAATTGGGATTTGATTGTGGATGACGAAGGTTATCAAAAGGCTCGTTGCAAACTATGTGGTTCAATATTAAAGCACGATTCCAACTCTACTTTGAGAAAGCACATCGAGAAGCCATATTGCAAGGCGTTGAAAGGGATTGGCGCGACCGATCAAATTGACTTGGGTAAAGATGGTACACTATTTCGTTACAACACGACTCAAGTTCAAGATAGAATGGCAAAGTTCGTTATTCAACGAGGTTTGCCGTTTAACCACTTTGATGACCCGGAGTTGACGTCGTTGATTCGCGAAACTCTACAACCGAGATACACACATGTAAGTCGTACTACCTTAAGACGTCATTGTATCAGGTTGTGGGAGTGTGCTAGAAAAGAGTTAATCGAGTCTTTTCATTCTTTAGAAGCCATGGTTAGTTTAACTACCGATGTTTGGTCGGCACCACACGGGTTGCCCGAATCATACATATGTGTCACCGCTCATTGGGTTGATCCGGTGATATGGCAATTGATGAAACGCACCATCGCTTTTGAAAACTTCCCGTTCCCACATACCGCCAAAAAATTGTTTGAATTACTTGATGAAGTTATAACGACTTACAACTTGAGAAATAAAATATTTTCGATTTCGTTTGACAACGCTTCAAACAATACTAAGGCGGCTGAAAAATTTATCATTAAATATTCACCACCTTGTTTCGGGGATTTTTTTCATGTCCGATGTGTTGCACATATCATTAACTTGGTTGTTTAAATAGGTCTTGACAATGAACACATTTGTGATGATTTAAAATACTTTAGACTTATGTTACAAGATGTCTTCAAAAGTGGTAAAAGAAGACATCTTGAATATAAGAACTATTGCAAGTCGGTTGAAAGAAAGTATTTGGGGCCGAATTGGGACGTTCCTGTAACATCTGCCCGAATCCGACCCGACCCAGATACCCGTTTTCTGATCCGATTCTTTTTATGATTTAAAAATTAATTATAATCTTTATAAATCTAACCTTTAATAAATCTTTATGTATATTTAAAATGTTTCTTCCGCCTCTCCTTCCTCTTCTTCTCTTTTCTTTCCGCCGTCCCGCCTTCTTTTCTCTTGTCGCCATCCCCCCCCCCTTGTTTAACCCTTGAGCCTTGAACCCCTTTTTCTCTAACTCCTTGCTTGTCCTTTGGCTCTTCCCGCCTAAGGATGTCTGCGCAGCTCCACGCGCTAAACTCCTTACAAGGAAGCCTGCGTGAAGATTGACTGTTCCTGCGCTACGCGCTAGGAACTATAGTTCTTCCCGCGGCGCGTTAAGAATGATACTTCTCCGCGCGACGCGCTAAGAATTGTAGATCCTCCCGCGACACGCTGTAAATTTGTAGTTCTTCTCGCAGCGCGCTAAGAATTGTAATTCTTCCCGCGACGCGCTAAGGATTTATGTTCTTCCCGCAGCGCGCTAAGGATTTCAGTTCGTTCCGCGACGCGCTAAGGATTTGTGGTTCTTCCCGCAGCGCGCTAAGGTTTGTCTGTGTCAGCCTTCTGTGTGTGCCTTCGCGCTCGCACACTCAGCTTTCTCGCGCTAAGTCTTGTGTCTTTTATCTTGATTTATCCAGCCGTTTACCTTTGGTGATATATTATCTTTTGTGCTGTTGACCTAACTTGCTTTGTGTCTGAAAAGTTACTTTCGGCGCAGCATGCGCGTCAATCCTATTGGTTGACAGAAAAAGGTGACTGACAATATCTTTTGAGATCTTCTTTTCCTTATCTTGAACAGTGTTTGCCTGACATATCCCATGTGCTGTGAACAGTAACCTGACAGCTTTTTCCCCTTTTCCTGCTGCCATATCTTTTGCTTAGATTTGGTGAGATATTTTCCCCTTTTTCCGGGATTGTGTTCCCTAGGGTTTGCCTATTTATACCCAGCTATTTTCTTTAACATTTCACACGCAGACACTTAATCTCTTCTCCTTCTCCCTGCTGAAGATCCTCGCAGCGCAGCCGTCAACATAACTCCAGCTCTCCTTGCCTCTGTTTTTCTTTCTCTTCTTTTCTGCCCAGATCTCGGTTAGTAAATGTTTATAATTTGTTTAAGTAAATCGATGCATATTACCTATGGTTAGTTATAATCAAGACACTAAAACCAATCGTTAAACCGATAATCTTATTTATAGGTTAACTTTGCTTGTTTGGTTCTTGCTTTATTTATCTTCATCGCACCGTTTATCATGTGAGTTATCTCGTACCTAATCCCTTTTTGCTTTTAATGTTTTGGGATGTTCATGTGTTCATACAAACTTAGTCTTAAACTGTTTATGAACTTTAGTCGCGCAGTATCCCATGTGTTGAGGATGTTTACTTGGCTGTTATTTGTATGTGTGTATCATTAACCGCTTTGTTCGGCCTATTCCGAAGTTTTCATGGATCCATTGGATGAACACGGGAGACCTATCGTTTACGGTTTTCTTTGTTTACACTTGCACTGTATGTTTTCTCGTTTTTGTGCTCAATTGGGAGCACGGATTGAACTATGAGCTATGATCTATCTTAGGCTTGATCACAATCTGATTACACCCTTGCTAAACTCTAGACATACACGTGTTGCGCGCAGATTTACTGTATTGCATTAAACTTGATTTCTCACCAACACGCAAGTGTTTGACGTTTATTTTAACACATGTTCAGGTTTGCAGTAGCTGCTTTGAAGCTTGAGGACACATAGGATGTTTACTTTTGTTTTGGACCTAGATTTAAAATGTAACAAGACAAGTTTATGTTATTTGAATATTATGCTTTATAATATATTAATTTATGTTGATTTATGTTCTTTATTTTCCCCGCTGCGCGTGCGCGATAAAATGTGTATTAATAAATATTGACACCAATAGTGTCGCGAGTAATGAAGCAATATGTGGCGCCCCGATGTATAATCCGCCTTCGGTCGGGGTGTTACAGATTGGTATCAGAGCTCGTTGACTTTAGGATAGGTGGTTAGACGTAACGACCTAGAAAACTTAAGTCCCCTCTCGCGCATGAGAGAAATCTCGTGTTTGCGCGCTTATTGTTAATTACTCGTTATTTATTATGTATGCTGGCGCTTACGCAGCGTGTGATTTTATGTTTTATTCCGCGATCTTTCGATTTTTATTTATGTTCGTTTGTTGGAATTGAAAATCCGAGAAGTCATGGTGATACATGAATAGTTGACTTTCAATTCCCATTTACTTTATATTTTTAAGTTGAAGATTGAAAAGTCATGGTGATACATGAATTGTCAATCTCCAATGCTTATTTACTTGTATATTTTATATTGAGGATTGAAAAGTCATGGTGATACATGAATCGTCAATCTCCAATACCCGTTTGCTCGTATATTTTTTTAAATTGAGAATTCGGAAGGTCATGGTGATACATGAATTGTCGATTCTCGATTCGAATTAGTTACCTTTATTAAGTCTGCATATAAAGTCATTTACTTTACCTTAACTTTTGTTAGCAACTAACTTCGCGAAACAAACTTTAACAAGGTTATACTTTGCGCTAAAACGGTTTCTCATAACATGATATTAACTAAAACTAGAACTTTTATAGAATGCCTCCACTATCAGCTCGTTATCAGAGGAGAGAAGCCGCGCGCAGACGTAGGCAGCAACGTTCCCAGGAAATGGCCGCCGCGATAGCCCAAGCCTTAAACCAAAACAATATCAACCACTCTGGTTACAATATTAAATCTTTTAATGCGGGTAACCCTCCGAAATTCAAAGGACTTGAAGGAGCCACCATAATGCTCCAGTGGCTCGAGAAAATTGAAAACACTTTTCTCCATACCCATTGCCCTCCAAACCAACGAACCTTATACGCCTCAAGTGTCCTGGAATCTAGAGCGCTTACTTGGTGGAACGGAGTAGCTCATGCGCGTGGCGCAGAGGTTGCTTCTAGCATGCTCTGGGAGGAATTCAAGGAACTTCTGACGCGAGAATTCTGCCCTCCCAACGAAGTCAAGCGCCTTGAGGAGGAATTCTGGAACTTGAAGCAGTACAGTGGCGAAGCGCGCGAGTACGCGACGCGCTTCCACGAACTAAGTTTGCTTGTCCCTCACCTTGTTACCCCTTCCCGCCGAGCCATCGAAAAATTTCTTGGGGGTCTTCCCATGGAAATTCAAGATTCTGTATGGGCGAGAAACCCAGTAACCCTCTCTGACGCCATCGAGTTGGCCGCTGTGCTCAGCGACAACCATGTCAGAGCAGGAACCCTGTTCCTGCGGGGAACTGAAAAGACCAAACCCACCAAGACTGACCCAGAACCAACAGAAACCAAGCCAGAACCCTCAGACCATAAACGAAGGCGCAAAACCAATCATCAAGCTTACGCGCTTTCTAACCCACTCGTTGTCCAGCAACCCCTTTACCAACCTCCAGTATACGCGCCTAACCCACTGTCTACCTACCCAACTCCCCCTGTAGTCCATAACTATGCCTTAACTAATCCTGCACTCCCTACCCCGCCAACTAAGAAACCCTACACAGGAAATCAGCCCTTCTGCCCAACCTGTAAATTTCATCACCCAACTCAAGCTTCGTGTAGGCAATGTAACCAATGTGGCCGCGCTGGTCACTCTGCTGAGTACTGTAGAGTCCCTCCCGCCAACCCAATTGTGCAAACACCACCAACCTACCCGCTGAACCCACAACCAACATACCAGAATCCCCAACCAAGATCGTGCTTTAACTGCGGTGATCCCAGTCATTTCCGGAACGCGTGCCCGAGGCTACAAGTACAGATTACGCAAGCGAATCCGGTGAACCAAATTTCGAACCAAGTGACGCGCTGACAAACTTTTAATATAACCGCGCACCAAGCGCAAGCGATTAATGACGTAGTTAATGGTACATTTTTTTTTTAACGAGCATTATGCATCTATACTTTTTGTTACTGGTGCCGATAGAAGTTTTATTTCTCGCGCGTTTGAGCAGAAGCTCGCGCGACCCGCGCATTAACTTAAGGAAAACTTGTTGAATTGGCTAATGGCGAAACTATTTTAATAAACTTTATAATCATGGATTGCACGCTTAACCTTAATGAAAACGATTTTTTTTTTTTGATCGACCTTATCCCCGTACCTTTTCTTTGCGCATCCTACTTCGAGATAAATTTCGGGACGAAATTTCTTAAAGTAGGGGAGACTGTAACATCTGCCCGAATCCGACCCGACCCAGATACCCGTTTTCTGATCCGATTCTTTTTATGATTTAAAAATTAATTATAATCTTTATAAATCTAACCTTTAATAAATCTTTATGTATATTTAAAATGTTTCTTCCGCCTCTCCTTCCTCTTCTTCTCTTTTCTTTCCGCCGTCCCGCCTTCTTTTCTCTTGTCGCCATCCCCCCCCCCCCCTTGTTTAACCCTTGAGCCTTGAACCCCTTTTTCTCTAACTCCTTGCTTGTCCTTTGGCTCTTCCCGCCTAAGGATGTCTGCGCAGCTCCACGCGCTAAACTCCTTACAAGGAAGCCTGCGTGAAGATTGACTGTTCCTGCGCTACGCGCTAGGAACTATAGTTCTTCCCGCGGCGCGTTAAGAATGATACTTCTCCGCGCGACGCGCTAAGAATTGTAGATCCTCCCGCGACACGCTGTAAATTTGTAGTTCTTCTCGCAGCGCGCTAAGAATTGTAATTCTTCCCGCGACGCGCTAAGGATTTATGTTCTTCCCGCAGCGCGCTAAGGATTTCAGTTCGTTCCGCGACGCGCTAAGGATTTGTGGTTCTTCCCGCAGCGCGCTAAGGTTTGTCTGTGTCAGCCTTCTGTGTGTGCCTTCGCGCTCGCACACTCAGCTTTCTCGCGCTAAGTCTTGTGTCTTTTATCTTGATTTATCCAGCCGTTTACCTTTGGTGATATATTATCTTTTGTGCTGTTGACCTAACTTGCTTTGTGTCTGAAAAGTTACTTTCGGCGCAGCATGCGCGTCAATCCTATTGGTTGACAGAAAAAGGTGACTGACAATATCTTTTGAGATCTTCTTTTCCTTATCTTGAACAGTGTTTGCCTGACATATCCCATGTGCTGTGAACAGTAACCTGACAGCTTTTTCCCCTTTTCCTGCTGCCATATCTTTTGCTTAGATTTGGTGAGATATTTTCCCCTTTTTCCGGGATTGTGTTCCCTAGGGTTTGCCTATTTATACCCAGCTATTTTCTTTAACATTTCACACGCAGACACTTAATCTCTTCTCCTTCTCCCTGCTGAAGATCCTCGCAGCGCAGCCGTCAACATAACTCCAGCTCTCCTTGCCTCTGTTTTTCTTTCTCTTCTTTTCTGCCCAGATCTCGGTTAGTAAATGTTTATATTTTGTTTAAGTAAATCGATGCATATTACCTATGGTTAGTTATAATCAAGACACTAAAACCAATCGTTAAACCGATAATCTTATTTATAGGTTAACTTTGCTTGTTTGGTTCTTGCTTTATTTATCTTCATCGCACCGTTTATCATGTGAGTTATCTCGTACCTAATCCCTTTTTGCTTTTAATGTTTTGGGATGTTCATGTGTTCATACAAACTTAGTCTTAAACTGTTTATGAACTTTAGTCGCGCAGTATCCCATGTGTTGAGGATGTTTACTTGGCTGTTATTTGTATGTGTGTATCATTAACCGCTTTGTTCGGCCTATTCCGAAGTTTTCATGGATCCATTGGATGAACACGGGAGACCTATCGTTTACGGTTTTCTTTGTTTACACTTGCACTGTATGTTTTCTCGTTTTTGTGCTCAATTGGGAGCACGGATTGAACTATGAGCTATGATCTATCTTAGGCTTGATCACAATCTGATTACACCCTTGCTAAACTCTAGACATACACGTGTTGCGCGCAGATTTACTGTATTGCATTAAACTTGATTTCTCACCAACACGCAAGTGTTTGACGTTTATTTTAACACATGTTCAGGTTTGCAGTAGCTGCTTTGAAGCTTGAGGACACATAGGATGTTTACTTTTGTTTTGGACCTAGATTTAAAATGTAACAAGACAAGTTTATGTTATTTGAATATTATGCTTTATAATATATTAATTTATGTTGATTTATGTTCTTTATTTTCCCCGCTGCGCGTGCGCGATAAAATGTGTATTAATAAATATTGACACCAATAGTGTCGCGAGTAATGAAGCAATATGTGGCGCCCCGATGTATAATCCGCCTTCGGTCGGGGTGTTACAGTTCCAACCCGTTGGAACTCAACTTGTCATATGTTAAAGTGTGCTTTTGCCCAACGCCAAACTTTACAAGCTTTTCATAACAATCTTGTTGAAGAACGCGAGGCCGATATGTTTTCGGAAAGTGTTTGGGTCCAAGTCGGTTATTTGTTGGAGTATCTTGATGTGTTCAAAAAGTCAACAACAAAATTATCGGGAGTCTATTACCCTACTAGTTGTTGGGTTTTGCAAGAATTGTACTATATGTCTTGTGTTTTTAAAAGCTTTGCGGAGAAGAACAAACTCTTCGAAAATATTGTTGCGGTGATGAAAGAAAAGTTCATAAAATATTTTGAAATCATACCGCCGGTCTTTACTTGTGCCGCCGCATTAAACCCCTATTGGAATGTTAATGGGGTTGAAACAACGATTGAGGAAATATTCGACAACTTAGGTATGCACGAGATTGACCCGAAGTTGTCGACGGAAGCGAAGGACAAGTTCAACAAAAACCTTCAAGACCGTTATGACCATTATTTTCAAATGTATGGTCCAAGCACGAGATCGTCTTTTGTGAAAAAAACAACAGCTGGTAGGCCGTGCAATGACCCACTTATAAACTTGATGAATGGGATTCGTGAATCGGCATCTAAGAGGCAAAGAGGAAACACACCAAGTAGCGAACTTGGTCGATATAGTGAAGCAAACTATGTTGAGGGCGCAACGGTCGACGAAATTCGCAATATTGATTTGTTGGCTTGGTGGAAAGGTAAACAAAACGAATTTCCCATTCTATCCGTCATGGCTCGTGATTTGCTTGCCGTACAAGCCTCAACGGTTGCTTCCGAATCGGTTTTTCTCTTAGTGGGAGGGTGTTATCTATGCGAAGAACAAAACTAACTCCCGAGTCTCTAGAGGTTTGCATTTGCCTAAAGGACCATTTGGATGCGGTGGATCGTGTACAACACAAGGCGAACTTTGAAGACGAAATACCAATAGAGCGTCATATTCATGATGAGGAGGCGGAGGACGGGGTTTCTTCCGATAACGAAGACGAGGGTGAAGACGAGAATGAAGACGAAGAAGAGTTGTAATTATTTGTTTTGGTAAAATTATTTGTAACTTGTTCAACTAATATTTAGTTTTGATTTGTTTTATTATAATTACTTTTGTTACTCATGATTAATTGTTTGTTACTTTTTTAATAACGACGAACATTTTATTCATCTAAAAAATAACTATTACAAACATTATTAAAACATAAACGATACTAAACATAACAACTAAAACATAAAAAACAAAGTCCGTCGTTTTAATCCGGGAATACTTATTTTTGGGTTGTAGAGCCGGACGACTCTCCCACTTCCGTTTTTTTAGCTTCCAATCTTCTTTTCTCTCGACAATACTTATTCGTATGTTTTCGTAATGTCGAGTTGGACGCTGCTTTAAGAAACTTCGAGCAATATTTGCAACGTGCCAACTCATGTGAGTCGGTCATGAGACACAAATCGTAATGAACCCAAACATCGGGGCATCTTGTTGTTTCGATCACCATAACAACGTCATCATTGGTTGCCATTTGTTGTCGGTTTAAGGTTAATTGTGGTTTGGAGTGTGTTTTATAGTTTTGGGAGTGGTTTAACAAGTACACAAACAAACCTTGCTATTTATAGAAAGAAGATAACCTATTTATAGTTAAAAAACCGGTTCCAACGGTCAAAAACGGCTATATAGCCGTTGGAACCGGTTCCTAACGGCTATAATGTTTAAATTTCAAAAAAAAACGGTGGAACCGGTTTTTACGTAAAAACCGGTTCCGGTTCCACCCTACCCGGTTCCTAAAAGTTTGCATTTCTGGGCATCGGTTCGGGTCGGGAACCGAACCGGTTCCTGACTGGAACCGGTGTCATTTTGTACCCGGGGTGAAAAAAACCGGTTCCGAACCGGTTCGGGTTTTCAAGGTGAACCCGAATTGTGCACGTCTATATATATATATATGACATGGTAGAAGTAAAATAAGAAGACAAAGACTTAGCATGCCCATTGGTACACTTGAGTATTCATAAAATATAAGCTTTTAGATGTAAAGATGAATTCAGAAGTCACATATTATAGGATGTTTATTTGTATAAAGTGTAAAGCTAGTGTGTGCAACATGGTTTTATTTAATAAGTTTTAAGTAAGGAATATTAGAAAGAGCAAACACTTAAAGTCATGTTTTGAGACGATTTGACAAAAAGAATACGTCCTTGCATATTCAAGTTCAACTTGTATATATGCTAACTTTATGGCATCATAATGTACATTAATATCAACCTTGACCATAAGAGCCTAGGTACGTTGTACATACAATACAGTCCACATTAAAAATAAGCATCAAGAGTACGAAAGAAGCTTTCCGGCCGGCTTATAGGACCAAACCCTCTTGATAATGCTAGCCTTGGTTGTATGTTACCAAGGCCATCGGTAATTGTTTCCTTCGTTCCCTTACCAAACCTCCATATTGTATACCCTTCTGTGTTTATTTGACGGTCACTAAAGTATTGGAAATGATGTTCTTGGATTAAAATGGGGCAATGACATCTTAGAGCATTCACATTCAATTCATCATATTTTGTGAGTGGAGTTTTTAATAATGTAGGTAGTGGTTTATGGTGTTATGAGTGAAAGAGAGAGAAATGCAGTTATTTTTTTATATATTTGAAAATATATTGTTCATATCCTATAATTTTTTAATATATTTTGAAAGTGGTTATGAGTGAATGAAAGAAAAATGTTAATGATAAAAGTATAAAAAAATATTATTTAATTTAAAAAAGAGAGAAAATGTAATGATTTTTAGTGTAATTTTAGATTTAGAGATAGGGGATTGGATGTGAATGGTCACAGAATCCCCATTTTTGTCTCTTTTGTCGTCCTTGGTACATGGTAGATCACTAGCTACGTAAAATATTTGTGGTTGTCTATGTTGCAAGTTCATTAACTGAGGTGTTTGTGGTTAAGGCTTCGAAATACAGTGTCAGAGTCAATGCACTTGTTATAACCTAATGTTTAATACAAGTTTATGCGTAATATACGGATATGTAATGTAGCATGAAAATATGCGTTTATCACATCTATAACACTAATATGACTTGTTATGATATAACATGACTTTCATGTGTAACCTAAACTAGAGGTTAAACTGTAACCAGTAAACCGAGTTGAAACCCGTTACAACTTACAACCCAAAACTGAAACCGCTCTGTAACGATAAAAGCGTAAGTTAGGGACTGGTTATAGATTATGGTACATGAACCGCTTAACCATTATGTTTTTTTTTGTATATAGGTTGATAACTGGTTACTACCGTTAGAAATGTTTATTTTATCGTTTTTAAACAACAATAAAGCTGTTTTCTAGCCACTAGAAAGCGGATTTTGATTACTTCACTTGTCTAGTTCTAAAAAACGCTCAAAAAAAATGCAAAGCCACACAAGAAATTTGTTATCTTACATAAGCATTATAAGGCTAAAAATGACATGTTATAACGCAACTTTACTTCCATACCATGCACTAACTTATTAACACATGTCAATGCCCCATTAAAGGTCGGACCAAATAAATTTGAAAACATTGGTCATCACTAATCTGTCTGTAACCAACAAAGGACTATTGAGGAATATTACGAGGGTTTTACTAAGGTCATCGACGGTAGTATCATTAACTAGTAACTTTTAGGTCAAAACATGACGGTAGTATAAGAACAAATATGGAGTAAAAGAGATTATGAGACTTTTAAGGAGTTCAAAACGGTTTTTATATAAGGGATATGTGAGTAATCAATGTGATTATGTGCCTTTGTCTCATGTGTTGAAAATGTGAGTAGAAGATCTTAGTGATGATTTCCTTTCCGAACACATTTGGAACTCTTTAATTCTCACTATCTAATCATGTCAACTACACAAACTATATTTCCAATTATATCAACTAAGCACAAAGTGTGACAAATAAATACATAATGTATAGTCAACATAAAATTCTTGTATATACCATGTTATAATGTGGAGCATGCTGCGGTTGTATAAGATCACCTAATGATGTTTTTTTATTCAAATCTTTTAACTATTAAATATAAATTTTATCGTGAAGAGATATTTATGAATAGAACAAAGAAAGATATGAACTCGTATAATGTTATAATTAATAGAATAGAAAGTAGATGCGAGTGAAAAAGTAACATGAGTATTTTAATTTAAAAGAGGAACAATATAAAAATAGATATATAGTATATATTGATTAACTGGTGCTATATATATTTATATGTTTTAAACTAGAAGCAAATCATTTGAAGGGATGTCTAATCAAAACCTACTTTCTTTTTCGTTGATAGTATCTAGGAATCTAAGTGTGCGACGGAAACCTTATTCGGAGTCAATCAAGAAATGTCGTCTTTTGTAGATATAGAAACATTCCCATCGATTCATAAGTGCTTTTCCAATAACGTAATTTTTATTTTCTTATTCTTATTAGTTTTATATTTCATCTTGCTTTCGCTTTGCACCATGTAAGTTATTATATTTATTTTGTAATTGTATATAATTTACTATAAAACGATTACAATAAAGTGGGTTGTAATTGTATATATTTATTTTCAACGTCAAATAAAATTGAATCCTATGTTAATACATGTAGGTTGTATTTTATATACACGAATCTATAGGGCTCAGAATCAAATCGGACATAACCTTGTTTGTGTTCGTCGGTTAAACTTTTGTTGGATAAACGAACTCTTCCCGGACACTAATGGATGGACAAACATAAAGGGTCCAAACAGGCAAACGAACATAAACAACACTAATAGACTAAAAAACATCAACGATTGCATATTACTTTGATAATAATAATCATAAATTCATATAAATTCAGCCACGAATCCGAAATTACACTCAAAATATCCAAAATAAAACTTGATAATTTGCATAGTAAAACAAATAAATAAAATATTAATAGTAAAATGTTAACACATGATGAACTTAATCGGATGGACATAAACGAATATAACTGGACATAAACGAACACATTACTAAACAAATGCGGTCTCTGTTTGTGTCTGTTCATTAAACTTACTGAATGAAAGATCCTTCCTATAAAAATAATCATTGTGAAAGAAGATCGAAGATTTATCGTAAGATTGATGATGAAAACAAGGAAATATTTTCATACTTGTTGGTAGCTAGTAGTAAATTATCATTGAATTTGTTGGTTAGGGCAACTTCTAAACGATATTTTCTTTGATAAAACTTGTTAAATCGGATTTACACAATCATTGGTGGTATTTCAACAACCTTTTGCATTTTTCTTCATAGAAAAACAGTTTTGACTTAAACAAAATTGTGTGTGAAGGTTTCTCTAACTATTAATTTTTTTTTATTATTATTTTTTGGTGCTTGCATATCAAATACAGCCCGTGTGTTAGTTTTTAACTTAAAGGTCGAATAAGAAAATAACGAATACTTCAAAATAATTATCATGAAAGTGCAATAAAAATATAAAGAAATATATACATGGTGTGGGACACTTTACGTTGGATATAAATAACAACCAATATGATTCATAGAATTAATCGTTTTCATATCAAACTTCACGTTGTATTCTTTGTGCTAAGAGCTTTGGCATAAACCCTGCCAAGCTTAGAGGTGTTGTACCTTCATCTACCATGAGCATGCTAACTCTTTGCATGCTTATTCTACCTGTATCATGCAATATATTGTCAATAGAAGCATCAAATGGACGAAAGATCCTTCCTCCTCCTATGCCAATCCAGACCCCGCCCGCGCCTAATCCTACATCTGTACATGAGCATATGGTCAATCGTTACAAGAAGTATGAGACACGTGCTTTCAGGCCAACATGTCCAAGACCGAGCCCTGGTGTTGGCCATGGAAACCCTCCTGGATCATGCTAACTATGGCTTGGTGAAGTGATTTCGGTTCGGAAACTCTCTTATTTGAATCATATAAGATGATGAAGTGCTTGATTCCCATGTAATTTTTTCTTATATTGCTTGCTTATAAAGTTTGAGGGTTTGCTTGTAAAGAAGAGAGTCAAGAACACCTTTTGAATTAAAGATTCTTTCTTCTGTAATTTTGGCCGAGTCAATCTGGATTTCAAGTGATTTGTTCTTTAATTAGCTCATTAATGAAACTATGATACAAGTAGTGAGTATTAGAAATTAGAATTTGCATTTATATTGAATGTAAGAAAGAAAACCCTTTTTGTAAAAGAATATTATAGAGTTTGTTATTTACTTATTTAGGTTACATCAAACCACATAAGGTTATAAAAAATATTCTGAGCCTACTTATACATATGAAAGACTACTCTACACTTTTGGGCCTCAATGATCATTGCCATATATATGTAAATGGGTTAATTTAGATTATACCAAATCATGTTAGATAATAACAAGTTATTGCCAGTATTTTACGAATTGGTGCTCTTTTCTAAATTAGGAGTAAAACCCTTACTATCTCTCACATCTCATGTTATGTTAATGATATTGTTCTCTCCAAATCGTCAACTACTCATTGGAATAGTGGTCTGCTTATTTGGAATTGTCGCCTAAATTGTTCGTCGGTGAATATATATGGGTTTTCAGCTAAGTAGTTAGACACCAAATGTTCATGTGCAACTTTACGATCTCTATTTAATCTGAGTTTTCTTATTCTTGGACAGAAAGTGCAATTTTACCTCATTGGATAATATCTCTGACGTCACTTTGATTGCATTAAGAAAAAAACAATTTAGTTTCGTCTAATGATGATGATGAAATCATTTTGTAGTTGTGTAGAAGTAGAAAAGAAATGAAAAATTGTTTGAGCTAAAATTAGTGTATGATATTATTATATATAGCAATTAAGGGGTTTGGTGTCGCTGGATCTTGATTGGTTCATGTGGCACTAATCCCGTGTAGTCACTTCATTTTTTTTTTGGGGTTTTGTGTTCGCAAAGTCCTTATTGGACCACTCTGCGACACCTTATTTGGTTTTTTTGGTTTTTGTTTTAGTTTTGGTACCATAACAAACGTGATGAGAACTGACCGAATTTGAGTAGACTCACCGCCTCAACAATCGGAATCGACAACGGTCATGTTTTACCAACACCCGAGTTTTACCGGCCGACGCCTTCCCATTGGTCGATCTCAAATTTTTATTATTTTTACTTTTTATATTTTGGTTTTAGTTCCGGTACAATTACACACGTAACCGAAACCGACCAAATTCGCGTCAACTTACCACCTCCGCACTTGCGACCGACAACGCTTGGGTTTTACCATTGCCCGAATTTTATCGACCTGCCCCGGCGAAACGCGCCAGATAAAATACTAGTTTTATATAAATAGATTGTGTATATACACACACAAGTTGTTGTTTTCATACGGTATCATCTCCAACAATCAATTGAACGAGTGATGAACGGTACTGTGACCACTCCCATCACGCAAATTTATTGTGTGAAGGGGCGGCGTGATGCTCACTGCACACACGCCGGTACGACATATATAACACCTAGGCTTAGAAAGCACATTACATCTTGAAAATTAGTTAATGAATCTTCTCTTTATATAAAGCCGGTTTTATTTGTTTGTTTAACACCAAATTAGATGTTATAACTTGTTTTTCAAAGATGATCTTATCTTACCTTACTATACTAATAAACAAAAATAATGATGTTTAGGTGTCATAACAAAATTCAATCCTAGCATAAAACTTCTTCCTGGTATTCTAATTTCTCTTCTCCTTAATCCATGCACACATTAATAACCATTTACAATAATAATTATGCTTAATGTATAACTTACTTTTTATTAACGAATTCGACATTGTTTATCAATAAGGGCTCATGAATTCACTTTGAATGATTATGTGAATTTAATTTGAATCTTTAATTTAAATTTCTCAACATAATTATTCTATATCGAAGATGTTTGTTTTTAGGAAACCGTCAATTCCCGATTTTTTTATTTCATAAACATTTTTCATATAATGAATTTCATCAAAAGAAATATGATCATATACAATAACAACATTTTTGTCAGTTTCTTTCATATGACATGTAACAATTATTTTATTTACTTATAATACTTTGATTTTATTATTGTTGTGAAACCATCTGAATCCATTTTTACTACTTCTTCGAAATCATAGCAATATTAAATCCGTTTATATGTTTTCCATATGAATGCAAATTTAAGATTCTAGACTTTTTATTGTTTGTATTATATATTTCATTTCTTTTTTACCTTTAATTTTGTGTCTTTATTTCAAATAATAAACTTTATTAATTTGACAAATCTCGAGTAATACACGAGTTCAAAAGCTAATTATATATACAGGAGGACATACATAATCAGATATTTTTATAAAATTATCAAAAGTTATATAATGTTATCAAAGGTTGATATTCATACCAAATATTTATTGTTATCCTTAATTAGAACATTGCATAGATAATTTTTTTTAGCTTTTGAGGATTTTAAGATCTTAGCTAACCAATTCTATGAAACCATTAAAGATTAATTTATCATCATCAAATAACCAAGTCAAAACATATTAACATCAAATCTATACTATTATCTCGTGTCTTTTTTTTTTAATGTATGCATAAATTGATCTTTATAAACAAATAAATAAATGAAGCTTTTATATCATGAAAAAGTGATAAAAAGAAAAGCAAGCGACTAGGAATCTCCATTTGGACTTAAATCATTTAAATAACATCCAATATAAAAATGTGGGTATCATTTATATATTCTTTTGCTCTATAGAACCCTTCTTTACCGGTTAACTTTTGCAAACATAGGATTGTGGGACCTCACGCTCACCAACGTTGGTATTTTCATGTGAACAAATACTCTTTATTCTATTAATTAAGGTAACACCTTTTGTCCATAAATAAAAGAAGTGAAAAGACAGGTTATTGACGGATAATATAATAATATATCATCTTTATTTTTGTTTCAGTGATGTTAAGGTAACTAATAAGCATCAAGTATCGTGCATTATGCGAAATCGAATGTTATAAATACGCTAAGATGCTTCATCTATGCTAAGACTTGGTCACAATATTGTTGTTGTATGTAGTTTGGTGGTCCGAAAAGAACGAGGACAACTTAATTGCGGATCAATGAATCATGCACGCTTCATGCACAAGGCCGGGGTATGTCTATTATGTGTAATTATACTCGTACAAAATATTACATGTCATGTGTGTATAAAATGTGACCTATCAAATCACGTGTAAAAGTCATTTACGGTTACAAAGAATACTTTGTTTTGAAAACAACTCTGTTTCAATAATAAGTTTTATAACGGGATATTGAGAAAAAAAAGTTAAATACCATTAGAGTTAGCACGCACAATGACATGAGAATTTTAATACACACACAAATATACTAGTAGGTACCTATATGATATGACGAATAACTCGTGTATGTGAAGTTTTACGTATAGATGAAATAACCAATAATAATTGTAATTCTTCATTGTTTTATGCTCATCTCATAAATGATTTTTATCCAAATAAATGATTAAAACACGGCAATTCAAGAGTTGCCATTAAAACTTCTAGATCCAGAATTCGTTTCACCATTGGTGTCTAGTTTTGACTGCAAAAACCGAAATCGAGTCTCAGGAGCACGTAGAAAGTAAGTGGCCCGTGATCTCATTAATTGAAATATAATAATGAAGGATCTCGCATATTTACATGCAACACCTTAGAAACCGACATTGATCATGAGCTTCCATGCGTTGATGTTCATGCTGCAAAATATTTAGAAATTCTTAAGGAAAGATAGAACTCCAATCATATGGAAACTCCCAAAATGATTTTTATACATTATAAAGAAAGCATATATGGCAGTATCTATAAGGTGTTTTCAGTCTTTGAGACATGTCAACAGAGTCAGTGATTTTGTATTGAACAACCATTATACGTTGCGAGTCAAAGTCAACATCAATAAGTCAAAATAAATGTTATTATAAAGTAAGTACAGTAAAGACTAATCGAGAGAAATAAGCGATATGAAGCATCATATTCAGGTTAGTAAACTTTCTTTAAAAGTATTATAATATAGTATAGATATATGACCTATATATTGAATCGAATATCCACATTATATAATGAAATTGAAATTTCATTTCTTCTACTAAGTTAACTAGTTGCTTGTAACACGTGCGTTACGGCGGGAAGTCGGTTGGTATCAGTCAAACCCGCGTTTCCCCTTAGACGTGGTTGGTAACCGTTATATACATGTGTTGCGAACTCAATGCATCACGCGTTGTGGCGGGAACGCGGCACGAACCTGGTCGATAAGAGTTCGATTCGTTACGATGTTCATACAATTTTAAAAAAACTTGTGGGGGTTATTTGTGTTACTTAATGAACTTGAGGATTATCTTAATATAAAGTTGTAGGGTTACTTGTGTAATTAATGGAACTTGAGATTTACTATATGAAAATGTTATAAGTTTTAGTGTGCAACCAAATGAAAGTTGTAGGGTGTTATATGTAAATATCCTTGCATGGAATTCAAAATTCTTTCTTTAATATACAGGAATGTTAGATTTTAATAATCCAAACTATTGATCACTGACCACCATTAATCCCTACTAACAATATGACCGGTGACAATCTTAATATTTAAATTTGTTACCAACAACAATCCCAATCTAAGAGATCATTAACTCCGTTAGTTGTGTTCCTTTAAGTTGGTATGTAATGATTGAAATGCCCTGACTAACAAATATATAATCGGGAAAAGTTAACGTACAAATAAAATTAACGTGTTAATTGTAAAAATCAAGTAGAGTAATTATGTAATTACATCATAGAGTAATTATGTAATTATGTCATAAAGTAATTATTAAACAATAAAAAATGGAAAAATACAAGTGCCCCCTCCCGTCTTCTTTGTCGCCATAGCAACACACCTCTCTGCATCCCTCATCGACTTTAATTTTCTAGTCAAATCCGTTTCGTCCACGTAAGCTCTTTTGTGGAGTTTTATTATGATCAAAATCGACAACATGAAAGTTTGAGAAAGAATAGATGCTTCCGGTTATGATTTATGGTGTTAAAATTAGGGATTTGTGATACGAAAATGATTGGCGTTCTTTGTGGTTTCAATCTAAAACATATGATTAATGGGAATGAAATGAAAACCTCAAGGGTGGAGGCTTTTTAAAACACGCCGGAGAAGACAGAGCCACCGACAAACATGACGGGAGAGTGCGGTGTATCTTCTCTTTTTACTTTTTTTAGTGAGGGTATTTATGTCATTTCAATCTAACTTAAAGAAACATATCTAACGAAGTTATTAACCTATTAGATTAGGGATGTTGTTGGTAACAAATTCAAAGTTGTGATTGTTATCGATCAAATTATCAGTAGGGATTAATGGTGGCTAATAGTCAATAGTTTTGATTATTAAAATCCAATTTACCTAATATATATTATAGTTAAACAACTTATAGAATAAAATTCAAATTGTAATACTTACAACTCTATAACTAAATGGAGCGTAATTAAAAGGAAAGAAAAAGAATGTATTCTTTGTATGAAGTATTATTGAAATTGATATTTTGCATTAAATTATACAGCTTGTCAATAAAATATCTGTTAATAGTTGTGTGCTTATGTAGGGTTGATTACACTTAAATACTACTTAAATAGATCTCAATGGAGACATGAAAATCTTGAAAGTAAGTAAATTAAGCTTTCACTTAAAATGAAAAGCAAATGGTTCCATATGATTCGCAATTAATCAAAAGCATTGGACATCTATGATTGTGTCTAGGAATTTAAGTGTGTGGCTGATGATGATCATGGACCAAGTCCTTATTTGGAAGCAGTCAATAAACGTTTTCTTTTCCAAAAATGGAAACCATTAGATAGCATCTAGAAAACCTAACTCCACCAATAACAAGTCAATCACCATGTATTTTTATAGTAAAATTAAATTTCAATAATTCATACTTTTAGCTATTTTTCTGTGCTAATCCTAACTAAAGAAAATGTATCATGACAATCCTAATGTTTAATCTATTTTCGTTCACTGAGTGTATTTTTTTCTAACAAAGTCTAATCACTTTAGTTTTTATAATGTGGATGATCACATGAAATATAAAACAATAATTATATTTATATATATACACATATAGGTTTAAGTTCAAGAAAAAAGTTATCTTATTGCAAGAAGTGTGAGAAATCATGTCAATCAATCATATTTTTTCTTTTGTTTTTCTTATTTAAATAAATGTAAGGGCATAATAGTAAACATTTAAACTGTCTTAATTTGGTAACTATTAAATTTTTAAAAGTTTCACTATTCTTTTGTTAATTTAATTTAAAAAACATTAGAATGCTTTTATGTTTTATTCATCTAGTCACGTTAATATTTAACGTTTCATTCTAATATTTGATGATGGATTATAAATTGAATATAATCATTTCTCTCCAAAACAAAATAAACTGTTTTTTCGACTGTGGTAGATTTATTTCATTCTAATATTTAACCATTATGCCATTATATATAATATGGATTTATTTGATGATGCACTATCAAACATGAACCATCCCCTAATATTTGATGATGGATTATAAATTGAATAATAAACTGTTGATGACTTCTTTCTTACATTATTGTTTCTAATGTCAAATAAACATTAGAATGCTTTTATGTTTGATTCATTATATCATGCTATGTTGATTTAATATTTCATTCTAATATACCAAATCATGCAATATTGAACTGACATTGCATTCTAATTTATTGATAAGTTACAAATCACTATTTTACTTTTAGTTTTAATTATTTTCCAATCAATGTTTTATATGTAGAGAAATATGATTTATGTGTAGGTAAACATAAAATGATCTAACAATTTGTGTAGGCAAATATGAGTTATGTGTAGGTGAACATTAGTCACGTGTTGGTGAAAATTAATATGAGTTATGTGCAAGCAATTTGAAACCTACACAGAACTAATAATATGTGTAGATAATTTATAATACCACCTACATAGTAAATGTATAAACCTACACAATACAAAATAAACTGTTTTTTTATTTTACATATAAAACTAAATATAATAAATGACAAAGCATGTACAATATATGAACCCGTGTAGATTATTTATCAACTAAGCCTAAAAATGAAGAAAATAATTTCACACAATAGGTTATTTATTAACCGTGTAGGTTATTCATCCATTTTTATTACATGGAATGTGTAACTCGTCCAACCTTGAAATAATACAAGCCTACACCAACTTGGAATAACCTACACTAACCTTGGAACAATGAAACCTTGATGCATCATCAAATAATATAATTGTTCACATTAAATATTTTCAAACTATTAAATATTCAACAACAAAAATTGCAAATAGGAACATATTCATAAAAGGAAATTTTAGAGGGATTTGAATTGAAGAGTAATTTAGGTAACTATGGTGGATTTTAATGTGGCGCCACTTATTAAGCCTACACAAATTTACTAAGATGCCCTTCCAGTGTTAATATGTATCAAATCTTTGACATTTTATTTACAAATATGCCACAACAACTACTAACCATTGATCATTATTAATCTAGGGCTCTTGTTAACTTTTTTCATTTCTTGTAATAAATCCATTTCTCTTTTGAACCATCCCCTACACACACATACACACACACACACACATATATATATGTGTGTGTGTGTGTGTGTGTGTGTGTGTTTGTTATATATGACCAGCACCACCTTCCCTTCCAACCACAACCATGACTTACAGCATCCAACACCACCACTGGCCACCATGCAACCCCCACATCATAGTGGTTTCATGTGGTTGAAGGCGGAATATGATGCCGGGTAGGGGAGTATGAGAAGAATGAAGTGGTAATGGTCCGATGGTGGTGGTGGTGTAGAGAGAGAAAGAAGAAAGAGTGAGTAGAGAGACTATTAAAGTATTTTGTTTATTATTTTGTGACAAAATTACAGAAATTATCATTTATCTTTATATCAAATTTCACTTATTATCTTTTATCTTTAAAGTTAGCATGATTTGTACTTTATGTTTCCAAATATTACACCGTTTGTCTTTTGACCATAACTCAGATAATATTTCTATTTTCTATTTCTCTTTTTCTTATTTTACATACACCCACCACCAACCTATCATAACCCATCACCACCGCCTATCACCACCACAAGCCATCAAATCCAGCGACCAAAAAAAGCTCATCTCCGATAGAACACTAAATCCGGGAAAAAAACCATCTCCGAGTAAAACACACTAAACCCGACCTCCGGTAAAACACACTAAATTCAGCACGATTCAAGTTCTAGGGTTTCGATATGGGTCCGGAGCTATGACCCGGATGTGTGTTTGGATACGGGTCCAGAGCCTGATCCTCTCCATTGATATCTAAAAAGTAATGGAGAGAGTTGCAGAGACGATTACGGTTACGAATACACATCGTCCTTTATGCAGCCGCCTCTTCCTATGAAACGGATCTTCCATTTGAACCATATAAAAACGCCGCTGCAACATGCCTAAGTGGCTTTGATTTCTTGTGTAGCAGTGATACTTCAATGGGTGGATAAATGGTTGAGGAAAAGGGTGTGTGAGGTGGTTGGAAAGTTTGTGCAGGTGAGATGCCAGAGATGACTGGATATTTGGAAAACGTTTTTACATCAAGGATTCAGACTAGAAGATGAAAAGGTTAATGAAAAGGGTTTTACATGTGTCGCCGGAAATGGGTGGTCGTTGCCGAAAAAGAAAAATGTTGATGCCCGGTAAAAATATGAAGTAGGAAAAAGATAATGGTGGAGGTGGATGAGAGAGAGAGAGAGTTAATTATTAAACTGTTTTTCTTATTAATCAAATGGGTAAATGAATTATTTGTCCTCACTTGTGGCTCAAATGATCTGACTAAACAAGAAAAACTAACTGGGTTAGCACGTAAGAACAAACGATGTAACATTTGTAAACATAAAGTACAAATCATGTTAATTTTAAAGACAAATGACAATGAGTGGGATTGGGTACAAATTGTAATTCTGTCTTGCTTTATTTGTCATGTCAGCATCCACATCATACAAAACTAATTGAGTTAGACTCGTTAGAGAAAAACTTGGTAGATGAAATAAGTGGAAAGTTAGGACTGTCCTGGTGCATTTCATTTAATTGAGATTAGCAACGTCAAAAAGTCAAAGTTTGAATTATTAAAATCTAATTTCTCATTTTTATATATGTTTGTCCTTAACATAAACAATGCTTAGTTAAGAAGATAAGAAATTTTTTCAGTATTGTCATTTTTTTTCAGTACGCAGATTTATAAAAACTTGGCATCAAAATTTTCGAGTCAGGTCGAATCACAAAAGAAAAGTTCATTTGTTTTGTAATTTATAATATTAATAATCCTAACAAGTCAAAAACAACTAAAATTAATAATCCTATATATATAGTTTCGTTAAAATCAATCACCAAACTCTAATATCAACTATATATTAAGTATAAATCACATAAACAAGTATAATGGCATAAAATATAATTTCAACTTTAAGTTTTTAATCAAGTATAAAATCACATACTCTTCTAATTTTAATTTCAAAGCTTGAAGAACAATAAAAAAACAAATTAAAAAAAATTAGTTTAACCTTTACTCATTTTTGATGTTTGATTAGAATCTTTCTTGGTTCTTCAATATTAACTCGTTATCGGTTTTTCCATATCAACTCGTCGTTTTATTTTTTTTATCAGAACTCATAAGTGAATTTTGATTATGAGCCAAATAGGGATCTAGAATATCAACTCGAAGACTAATGCCGATTTGGATTAATTAGCTAGGCAGTCATTTTTCTTTTAGTTTAAAAATTGAGTTATTGTTTCCCGGGTTACGGGTATATTAGACATGCTATTGAGCCTTTAATGAACTGTTTAAAACCACTACACGTAGTTTAATATACTAAAAAATAAAAAGACATGGGGCATTAATTAGTTAAATGGTAATATGTGGGCTTAGTGTGACATTCGTCAATTTCGGGTCCGATTTGTATTCGTTTTGTAACTGTTTATCATGTAAGCCGACCCGTTTTGTAAACCGAAACTTATGATATAATCAAAATGATATATTTTATGTTACAATATTGTTTTACACTTGTTGGGTCTCGGAAACATCATTTGTGGTCCTTAAAATGCGTTAAAAACACTTAAAACGAACTTCATGGGCCAAAATTGTCATTTTTCAAACTTTGAAATTTCCTGATCACCAACCCCATCGCGCTACGCGATGGGGGAGCTTCCTTGGCGTCGCGTATAGCGATGGCTAGCAGACTAGACCTGCAGATTTTGTTTTCTTGTTTGTTCTATTAACCAAAATCCGGTTTTTAACCACTAAATCACTTGTTTAACCCATTTAAGCTTATCCTATAAATACATGACCCTCTCCCACATTAATCCCTACTCATAAACCATTTCTTCACTCAAATTTAAGTGATTTCAAAGTTGTTTTTCTTTGTTTTTGATAAGTTTGACTTTCAAAGTCAAACTGACCAGGTCTTGCATTTTAATTAGTTTAGTTAGTCTTAATTAATACTTGAAGCATATAGCACAACATATATAATATACACCCATTGTTACCTTTGGTGGTCACTTTTCCGGTCTCGGTCGGTTGAGTGTCGGGCCTCGTAAGGCAAGGCTACATGAAAGACTTTTGTAGTCCTTGAAATATATATACTTATATTACTTGTTTATACATATTAACCATGCTTAACTTCTGCTCATTTTAGTTTGTATATCATATTTATGAAGTTCTATTGTTATGGGTTTGAAGAGACTAGCCTCGGTTTAACCGTAAATAGCTCTAAACCGTAAACTGAATTTGTTTACTAGTTTTGTTAAATAGTTGTTTAAACATGTTTTATGTTGTATTTAAGTTTCTAAAATCATTTATATAAGTTCTATGGTTATGGGTTTGTGGAATCTTACCTCGGTCCTAACCCGAAACAAGATCCGAACCGAACTTCCGTTTAAAGACTTTATTGTTAACTTTTTGGTTGTAAAACTTAAGTATCTTCAGTTATAAATTATTATACAAGTTCTTTGATATTTGGACATGTGGCAACCATCAATGAATTTATTGTGAGATGGAAACCGAACTAAACCGATTTTCACTCGCTTAAGATACACAAGTGTGTTTTTAGCTATCAATACTTGTATAAATCTTTAAAAATACTTTATAAACTGATTTTAATTATTTTCTGAAGTACTTGGAAATGTTGGATCCAACTTGATCTCATAACAAAGTTTGGACCGACAAAACCGAACACTCTCTTAAGGTACGTTGTTAGTTCTAAAACAATAGAACTACATACTTTGTTAAGTCTTACTTGTTTTTTATAAGTTATCTCATAAAATTCATTATTTTGGAAAATTGACTTTAGGTTTGACCAATTATCAAGACCCGAACTAACAACCCGAACACTCGTAAAAACCCGTTTTAGTATCTATATTATAAAGGGACTTGTATTCTAGCATTTTTACCCACCTTATTACTTAACATAGGTTGAGTAAATATTAAGGGTAGATACTTTAACCCGGTTTCGAGCAAACTTATATTTTAAAAGACTATTTCTATAAATTTCTTAAATAGTTACATTTTAAACCTTAAACTTTAATTGTTTACATATCTTATCTTTTATTTTAAATTATTCCTAAAACAACCTTTCTAATTCAAGGCTTTTCCAGGCTTTGCTCGTTAAACTCCGGCCTTCCGATTTCCCGTCTTTTACCGATCAAGTTTTATACTTGAATGTGAGTACTTTCATACCCCGTTTTCCATCTTTCGTTTTGGGGGTGATATTGCATATTTATTTAAACTAAATGTTTTATACTTGAGTCTTAAACCACAAACTTCATTGTATACATTACTTAAATAAATGCTTGATTTGGTGTTCTATGCTCACATGTTTATATGTTTATGTGTTTACCGTATTTGGATGGTTGATTCATAAATCCGTACCTATCTGGTATTCTCTTATAGCACGGTGTCGTTAATGTACTCTTATTAACGATCTCATACAAAATCCTTAGCTATCTGGTATTATCTTATAGCAAGGTGTCGTTAATGTATTCTTATTAACGATCTCATACAAAATCCTAGGCTATTTGGTATTCTTTTATAGCAAGGTGTCGCTAATATATTCTTATTAGCGATCTCATTTATCCAAATTATGGCTATTATTTATTGTTTCGTATACAAGTTGTGGAATTTCCTATTATGTACATATTGTTCAAAAACTATGAAATTGCAAACCAACCTTTGTGTTGATAAACTTTATTTTATGCAACGTTACAGGTTTGAGTTTTGGTTGACTCGAGGCTTGAAGGAAAACGTAATCAAGACCGTTAGGATATTAGCAAAAATGAACAATATATTATTTGCTATGTTTTGTTATGGTTATTGTATGAACATGTTATGTGACTTCTTATGATTTTGTGAAATTAAATCAGTTAATTAAATGTTGACACTTTAAATAGTGTCTTGTGTATTTGGGCAATCCGTTGCACCCGGCATGTTCCGTCGCCTTTGATCAGGGTGTGACAGATTGGTATCAGAGCCACAAGACTATAAGATAGGTGGTTAGACGTAACGACCAAATATAGTTTTTTGCTCTAGGGTCCCTATACGTGGGCTTATACGTGTTTACTTTACTTGATTGTTCATTACACTTGTTTATTTATAAACTTATTTAATTCAAAAAAAAATCATAAATTCTCGCATACACACACTTTCATAGTATGCTCAAGGTATCCTTACCTTAAAACGCAAAAACATAGATTTTTATTGTGTTTTATGGATTACAAGCCTAACTTGGATCCCGTTGTTTAAATCCTTTAATGGTTGCATTTATATCGGGTTTGTAGCTATTATAGAAAGCGAGACACATGAAACGACCATTTGACAAAAAGATTCCAAGAATCGAAGGTGATTTACTTACCTGAGATGGTTGAATTGTAGTGGTCGTTTTCTAGGCCAACGAACCGTGTTATACGTGTCAATACTTTAAGTAGTCGAATGCGAGCGTTCCGGACGCCATCCTAATTTTCGGTGTTGAAACAATAGAACCACGGTGGTTCATGGACTAGAGTTTTGACATGACGTTGTATACCGATTTGTTATTTTATCATTATCGTTATTTGAGTCGAAAACATGAAAAAGACGCGGTGGTACGTGCACATGTTTAGACTTCATTATGGTTTTATAAAAATATTTTTAGTTTCAGAATAACAAATCATGGTTGTTCATTACACTTGTTTATTTATAAACTTATTTAATTCAAAAAAAATCATAAATGCTCACATACACACACTTTCATAGTATGCTCAAGGTATCCTTACCTTAAAACGCAAAAACATAGATTATTATTGTGTTTTATGGATTACAAGCCTAACTTGGATCCCGTTGTTTAAATCCCTTAATGGTTGCATTTATATCGGGTTTATAGCTATTATAGAAAGCGAGACACATGAAACGACCATTTGACAAAAAGATTCCAAGAATCGAAGTTGATTTACTTACCTGGGATGGTTGAATTGTAGTGGTCGTTTTCTAGGCCAACGAACCGTGTTATACATATCAATACTTAGTAGTCGAATGCGAGTGTTCCGGATACCATCCTAATTTTCGGTGTTGAAACAATAGAACCACGGTGGTTCGTGGACTAGAGTTTTGACATGACGTTGTATACCGATTTGTTATTTTATCATTATCGTTATTTGCGTCGAAAACATGAAAAAGACGCGGTGGTACGTGCACATGTTTAGACTCCAATATGGTTTTATAAAAATATTTTTAGTTTCAGAATAACAAATCATGGTGGTTCATGAACGACTTTCCGACTCTACAAATCTCAAAATCTCAAATTTTCAAGCTTCGACCTCTCAAAATCTTTTACGTTTTGTTTACGAATTGTTATTTATATACGAAGTTTTATATTTTTTTTACACTAACATCTCCTCCTTACTAACTCTAGGAATTCGCAAATCAAACTTAAACTTTTATTTTATTTTTATACACCCTCACATTCATTATATTTGCCTCAAACTTGTTCCATTTCTTTATAATTTTTTAGCATGCCTCCGATTAGTCGCCACCCACGCAAGAACTCCAACCGACGCATGACTGCTTTCGTCGTCAAACAAATGGCCGCGGTGATTCCCGAACTTATAACCCTAATCCAAGCTACCCAACCTCCTCCACCTGTTGTTGCACCCGTTGAACTCAAACCCGCATCCTACTTGTATAAGCAATTCACTAGTGCTAACCCAACCAAGTTCTTTGGAACAAATTGTGCGACTACTTTGTTTCAATGGTTTGAATCAATGGAGAGTGTGTTTCGACATAGCGAGGCCCCGATGCGAAAAAGACAAATTTCGCTGAAAGCATGTTTAAGAAAACGGCTCTTACATGGTGGGGTAGTGTCATGCACCTCCAAAGGACGGATACAGCTATGGTGCTTCCATGGTCCGATCTCAAGGCACTCATGATGAAGAAGTTTTGTCTCAAACACGAGCTCCAAAATCTCGAGGAGTAATTTTGAAACCTAAAGAAAGTGTTGATAACGCCACCTACTCGCTCCGTTTCCACGAATGAGCATTCTCGTCCCTCATTTGGTTACCCCGGCTGAATGTGAACTTGATAATACATTAGGGGTTTACCTATGCAAATCTGAGACTCAGTAATGAGTAGCAAACCCGTGAACCTTGAGGACACCATTACTCTAGCCGGTGTGTTATCTGAAAACCATGTGAAAGCGGGTATCCTAACCCTCAAGAATCCAAGTGAGAAAAGCAAGACTGAACCCGCACCTCAAGCCAAAGTTGACCCACCACCCTCAAGCCATTAACTACACAAACTCTTCCCGCCACAACAACAACAAGAAGGAACCCAAAACCAATCACCAAAACTTTGCTGTTACCCAACCTCAACCACAACAACAAACCCGAGCTTCTCCACAAACCCGAAAACCCTATACCGGTACCTTCCCACTATGCAACAACTGTAAACGTCACCACCCATCGCACTTGCCTTGTCGCCATTGTACTCTTTGTAACCGTTTTGGTCATCTCAACACCACATGCCGATCCGCACAACGAACGCAACCTAACCAACCAATAACCACTCCCCAAAATCCTCAAAACCGATATGCACCATACTCATGAAACCCTCCTCAACAACCCCGAGATTGCTTTAATTGTGGTGATCCTAATCATTTCCACAGCAATTTCCCTCGCCTAGTCTATGCAAACCAAGCCCAGACCATGACCGTACCTTACTATCAAACCGAAGCTTACCAAGTCCAAACCTACCAACTTCAACTTCCCCAACTCAATGCACCACTCATCCAACTCGTGCAAGCCATTGGGGATCCTTTTTTTAACTAAATAAATGGGCTCAGTCGTAAAAAACACTGCTCACTTCAGATATTTCCTATTATATGTTCTATGTGATACGTAAGTAACGTAATACATTGGCATTGAGTGAACCTGCAAAAGCATAATTACTTTGATCACCGTTTGCACTTAGCAAATATAAATAAAGATGAATGTTTTAAAATTCTTAACTATCATTATTGTAGCAATAATATAAGCACAAACACGCTTCAACAATATCTATGATCTTTTACAAATCTACATATGCAGTTAAAGTACTAATTTACTTCAAAAAAATGACGAAATTCTTATCGATTTGGAAGTTAAAATGATTCCAAAAAATCAAACCTATTAGAGCTTATATTCGAGTCTTGCGAGGAGCAAATTCTTTTTTTTTCCTCTATTTTTTCATGTTTTTGTTTGGTCAACTTTAATCCTACAAATTATAACCATCCCCAGCTAATATAAATACAAATCTATCGAACCAGCCCATTTCAGTGAAAGTGGGTTTGGGCTTGAATGTTTATTCGTATGGGCCTACGTGTAACAACACAAACGTGGTTGTATGTGATATGTCCTCAATCCCACCTCCATCATAGACCCACGTTTCATTTTGCTTGCATGCATGTTTTGTTAATTGCATTTAGTTTAGTAGTTATTTATTATGCATGTAGTGGGTAGTTAATTACAATTCCACTATGCCATGTTTTCCTTTTATTGTTGCATTGTAAGCCTATATAAGGCCTCTTTGTTTTATTAAATGTAAGCAGAATATTAAGAAGAAAAATGTCTATTCTCTATCTTATTTCTTTGGAGTCTAACTCGCTCAAATGGTTTATCACTTGGGAGATTAGCCATCTCGAATCGGCTTACATCAATGGTGCTTTAATTTTCGAACCCAATTCCTCCACCTACTTCAAGGCCTCACTGTACTCCGCTTAAAGAAACCATAGCAGCCTTTGCCAATGCCGTCTCCGAACAAGCGGCTGCGATGAAGGAGTACTCTTCCGCCTTGGATCTTCGTCACCGCCTTTGCCGACGCCCAAGCCGCTCAACTTGAGCAAACCAACCTCTTATTGTCGTTCGCCAAATCACTCCTCAATACCCTTGCTAAGCCGGAACCTTCACTTGAATCGTTTACACCACCACACCAAGCACTGCCGCCTTCAAAGCTTGAAATACAAACCACCCCAAACAAGCACCACAAACAAGCAACACCACTCAAAACTTTGGAATCAAAAACCTTACCCAACGTATTCTCTCATAGAATCCATAAACAAGCCCTCAAAACCATACTTGAGCATACCAATACTCACCATCACAAACACCCACACATCGTCCAAATTTCTACATTGAATAAAGAGAAACCAAATGAAACCGAAACACGTGAATGGCAACTGCCATGGCAACCCGTTAATGATGCCCCGTATGTGGTTGTCTGACTCGAATGGCGATCACCGTGGCGCCCCATTTACACTAAACATAGCGCTACCGAAAAACGCGAGTGGCGGCCGCCATGGATCGAGGATTCCGTCCTTGAGGACAAGGACGTTTTTTAGGGCGGGAGTATTGATATGTCCTCAATCCCACCTCCATCATAGACTCACGTTTCATTTTGCTTGCATGCGTGTTTTGTTAATTGCATTTAGTTTAGTAGTTATTTATTATGCATGTAGTGGGTAGATATTTACAATTCCACTATGCCATGTTTTCCTTTTATTGTTGCATTGTAAGCCTATATAAGGCCTATTTGTTTTATTAAATGTAAGCAGAATATTAAGAAGAAAAATGTTTAATTCTCTATCTTATTTCTTTGGAGTCTAACCCGCTCAAAGGGTTTATCACTTGAGAGATTAACCATCTCGAATCGGCTTACATCAGTATGGCTCTGTTTTCTTACCCCTTGAATAAATGAAATAGTTTATTAAAATGTGCTTGATTGGTTTGATATGAAATTAGGATTCACAATAGGATTAAGTAAAAATGTATTTAAAGTTTAGATGGTTAGAGATAATATTATAACCCATTCTAATGGAATGTGTTTGAGATTAACCAAACTACTATTAGAACGAATTTTAACTTTCTATAATCATTTAAAACAAAAAAGAATATATGAAATGAAAGGTTATATTAATAGCAAGGTTAATATAATGTTTATATAGAGCATTCATATTTCATCCATATATTTTCTCTATAATTTAGTTAAAAAACACTATTCCATAAATTTATCTATCATTTTTTACAATTCTTCCACATTCTATTTCCTATTCATATTCATAAATTAATTCTTTATTATTTTTTTCTCTTTTGTCTTATTATATAGTAAATGGTGATTGGTAGATATATGATATATTATATGGTATGGATCAAAAATGAGTCTCTATATTTAGGGATTTACTTTAGTTGTCATATAACTCATTCACATAATAGGGAATGGATTGGAGAGGTGATTTTGATGGTTTTTTTAAAATTTACCCTAAATTATATAGGTTTAACAACTTTAAAGAATGGGTTGAGAATGCTCTTCAAAAGTTATACGTATTGTGCTTGCTTATCATTTGGAGTTAGCTTTACCTGGAATTTTAAATAAGTACTTTAACAGTGGGTATGGGGCTTAGCAAATCATCTTATCTATATCTACACTTTCTAATGAAAGGTTATAAGTTTTGCCAATTTTCACTTCTGCATTAAACTTCATCCTTTTTAACAAATGTATTTATAATAGTAAAATAATAGTTACCAATCTTAAAATTTATGCTTCAAAATTTGTTATATTTACATCGTATTTTTTTTCAAACATTTAATATTTAACTTTAGAATTGTTTTAAAGACTATTGTACAACGAATCTATTAATAGTGTTTAACGGGTTTATTGTTTCTTGTATACTGATTATTTATTAAATATTGTATTTTTCATGAACTACTCGTGTAGTACATGGGCCTCAAACTAGTTACTATTAATGTGTGTTTGTTATAAATGTGGGTTTTTAGTCCTTAAATAATCATATTGTATTTTAAAATAAGACAAATAAATAAAAATTTTGGGTCATGTTGTTTATATCCGAGCATATTATTTATATCAGATATTAGATGTTTATATATGAACTTATATGGGTTAAATTTATTAGTATTTTTTCGAATGGCTAAGTTCTTATACATTAAGGTGGTTTGGACTCATAACCTTCTATTTCAGTATTTCACATTTTAGCCATCTTATCACCCCCATCAAAATGAGAATGACAGGCTAAATTACATATATTATATAATTGTATTACTAAATTTTAAAATTTTTATTAGATATTTATAAATAAATTTATATGGCCTAAATTATATATGTATTAGAAGTTTATACTTGTAAATTTTTTAAAAAAATTAATTTTGTTTTTCTAAGGTCGAAATTTCATAGGTTTCAGTACAAAAATTCCAACAAGGCCAATCATGATTTTAACATATATGATAAATGGATACCACTAAAAAAGTTCATAAGGTACGGTCGACCAACGAATCCTGCTCCTAGGTACATCCCTGATGACCCGACCAGGTTAAAACTAACTCTATATAAATAAGCGTATATCGAAAATTTTATGAACACAGTGAAAAAAGTTCTAGAATCCGCTATTGTTATTACAAATTCCGTACAAGTAAAAAATTTGATTATGTAATCTGGTATCAGAAAGAAGTTCTATGTATGACTAGTTATCATCCCTACGCAATTCTGTTTATTTATTGAAAATCATGATACACGAGAAGATATTAAAATATTATATAAACTAATATAATTTGGAGATCTACTTTAATCGACCTAGTATCATTAAATATATTTGTTCACCGTCAGCAAATTAAGTCAAGACGTCATTTAATATTTTTTGAGATTGCAGTGTTCTATTAGTGGTGCTTGTTTATTGCATAACTTGTGGATAAATCAATCACGCATGCACGATATTTGGTTAAACGTTAAGGTTTGCATCATAGCATGACAAGTGTAAAAAAAGTCATCCAAAATTAAATTCTAATATATATTCATAATAATATTTGTCAGCGATTTTTTATATTGTTTGTCTACCCAAATGGGAGTTGACAATTGTGAATTGTGATTGATTATTTTAAAGTCAAAGGATATTAAACTCTAATAATTTTCCATGTATTAAGTTTCCAATTATTTAAGTTAAACATCATCAATTTCAGTTTCTCAATTATCTATAGCATCACTTGAACTTGAGATTGAAAAGTGTTTTCGGTTAGTTGGCTAATTAAGTATGTGTAAAAATGTCACTCTTGAAATTTCAACTGTTTCTCTCGTTGTTGATGTATAATTAACTTTGCCTATATGGAAAATCAGCGAGAAACATATATACAACATGCCAAGTGATAACGTACATTTGGATGGGTCTAAGTAAAATGACTAATCCAGACAAAACTCATCTTACCATGGTTTAGACGAGACTCATCCTAACATGGTTATCTATGTTAACCAAAACAAAGGTTGATCTAAGTAGAAACAAAAGATACTACCTCGGCCCTCGGGCACTAATTAAATATGTATACCCTTCAAAGGGGCATAACGATCTAGTTCATACCTATTACAATATTTTTCTTATGGCAAGAGGGATTCTCCACTAAACTAGCCCAAATACCCATCAATCTCATATTGCCATGGTATTTATCACATACAATACCCTAAAATCAATTAAACAATTAACACCACTCCACTCAACTACCATAATTTTTTTCCCACTTAAACAATGCTATATTCTCCATAATTTGACCGGGTTCTTATTCACGATTTTAGCTACCCAAAATGGACTTAAATGTGAAGGTGGCAGTGTTGACTAAGGGGGTACTATACCCGTTTGGAGGTTGCCGCTTGTGCCACTCTCCACCTTATACCACTTTCTAATAACGCTACACCTACTTCAAGTCGGAGACTTAAAAGTCAAGCTACGAGAGACCTACTCGTTACGAGGTTAATGGTATTTGTGTTATAGGATCGTTTTCGGGTTACATAACAAGAGGAGGATTTTTTATCCACTCGGTCCAATTAATGTTACTTTACTGTTTCTGTTTGTTTTTTTTCCTAGCTTTTGCTAGTATTGTTATTTTATAAAAGTAGTTCGGAAAAAAAGATTCCAATAGAGTTTGTGCTTTCCAACTTTGTTTTAGACCATCAAACAAGAATACCATTTGGCTATCAATTATTTTAATAATATAAATGAAATGTTAATGTCCAAGGCTAACTAAGAATGCATACTTGTAAATAATAAGATGTCATGTCAACAAGTTTTGATTAAACAACTTTTCTATTTCTTGCGTGCGGATTAGCCCAAGAAGGCAAAGTGTATGTTCCTATTTGCACTATGAACACAATGAGCATTAACAACTCAACCAATCCTCCATGATTGAGCACAAACCTAGAAGTTAAATCATAGATTTATCACTGATCCAAACATACAATGGTATTAATTCTAGCTTGCATATATATACAGGGTAAGGATCTTAAGAGAACCTTTTGCAAATTGAGAACTTTAAAAATCATTTTGGATAACTAAAAACATATTTAAAAAATATTTAAAAAAATAATAAAAATTTTAAAAAAGTAAAAATACCAAAATTTTTGTATTTCATTCCGGTTTCATTAAAAAAATAAAAAATAAAAAACATCGTATTATACACATATGTATAATTTTATTTAATATTTAGTTACGTAATATACACATATGTACAGTATCATTTATCTTAAATTATACATATGTGTACAAAAAAAACATGTAAATGTACATATATGTATATATTATACATATATGTATATAATTTAGCTAAACCGAGTTTTTTTTATGAAACCGGGATGATAAAATAAGAATTTTGGTTTTTTTACTTTTTTGATTGTTGTGTTTTTTTTTATTTTATGATTTTTTTAGTTTTGGGTTTTTTGTGGTTCAAAATGATTCTCATAGTTCTTAATTTCAAAAAGATTCTCTCATGATCTTGATCCTATATATATATATATATATATATATATTTCATGTTAATTGCTTCACCTATTTCACTCGCAAAATGATGTTATGTATATACTTGCATAGCACACACCATCTTCAATTATTTAACGACATCTTAGAGCAGCATGATTGTGATACTTGCGGCTTGTTATTTTCCTATTATTTGCTGACATGTGGAAGCGATGTAGTTAGTTATAGTTTCTTAGTCTAATTTATTAGAGCGACAAGGTTGTGATACCTTATTATCTACAACATATTGGATTGTTAGATTGTTCATTGTATGATAAAATCATGAGTCCATTGAACTATTCTTATATTCTTAGTTTTCCATTCCCATAACTAAAACTTTTCATAAATAGGAAAGCCGAAGGTGAAAACCATTTGGATGGTTAATCAATGGTGAATAAACTTATTGTAATAAAATAAGTCTAGACCTTAAAGTTGTATTTTGTTGTTATAGGTGGTTTCAACTTCCAACTCCTTAATTTATGATTCTAATGTCTAGAGGACCACTCAAGATCAATCATTCACATTATTTGGTAGGAAGTCATGATTGTATGACATGTATAATCTTGTTAGCTACTTATATAAATCCAAGATTTAAATTATAAATGATATTTATTGAATTGTCAACCATATTGTATATCCAATTTATTGCAAAGTCAAAACGATAATGCCAATTGAGAGTTCGCCAAGATAGTGATGTGACTCAAGATGTATACAAATGAATCATTGTAGTTGTTGGCATACATCTATAGTCTAAAAAACTGTTTGTTAAGAGAAAATTAAATAACAATAATATATTGACACCATATGAATATTTAAGGGGTTTTCTATACACACCATCCATTTTACTAAAACACCCATCAATATGCCCTGTATAGGGCTATACGGGACGGGGCGTATAGGCCTCTATATATGCCCTGTATAGCATTATACGGCGCGTATGGACACCCGTATAACCCCTCGTATAGCCCTTTACGGGGCATATAAGGGGTTGTGGGGTTCCCCTAGTAGGACCCTTTAATAATATCTTTCTACGAAAGAGGGAAACATTTCTTGACCTAAGAGACGGGTTGAATCCATATCGTCTTTGTCATTTTCTTTCAATTTAGAAAAAGGTGGTGGAGAGAGGTTTGTTGTGATGTCGGCTTATTAAAGCATATAAAGTAAATTGAGTTAGGAAGATGCCTCAAAAATAATTGCACAAATGATTGAAAAGAAAGAGTATATATTATGTTGTTTGGTCAATCTGAGTCATAAAAACTATGTAGGTGAATCTTTTCTTTTTTTTTTTCTTTTGAATGGATAACAACTTTTCATTCAAAACACTAGCCAAAGGCTAGCCACTAAGCCACAACAATTCAACATGCATAGGTGAATTTTATACATGGTAATTATGTTACATTTTAGAAAAAAAAAATGGTTTGACTTGAGTAGCTTTTACTTGTTTATAGATTTATTTGTTCTACTTTAAGTGTATTCGGTTAAAGTGTATCACTTTTAAAAAACTTGTGAACATAGAATAGATGCAAATGAACCAACACCACCCATCATCACAGTATGCCACCACCACCAACCGGTCGTTGTCAATACAACGCCACCACTGTCACCACCGCCACCTCCAGTGTCATCACAATTGTTTCCGACAGAACACATTGTCGTTGTCACCGCCTATAGTCGCCCTAGCTATCACAAAGACACATATATTTATGATCTCATTTAGATATATATCTTTTTCTAAAAAAGACATTCAATTGGCTCCGTCTTAGTCAAAACAGTATTTACCAAACCAAGTTAACACCTTTAAACAACCTATTTTGACTTGAGCCGGACTAATTATTCTCTTAACCAACATGTTTCGACCAAAACACATTTCAACTTTTTACATGACCTGATATGATTAATTATATGAGTGTCTTTTTTGCTATGCTTAGTGAAAGTATTCTTCATTTTGACCTTTCTTCTTTACAATCATTTTATGCAAGATTGAGGGGATATTAGCTTAAGATTTAAAATGGACTAGGAAATATGAAGGGCACAACTGTTTGAGCTTATGTGATTCTAGATTTGGAAAATGACAATAGCTAACAAGCAGTTTCCTTGCTACGGCCCCAAAATCTAAATGATATCAAATAGTTTTCGCACCAACGATTTTCTTGCCAAAATGACACAAATTACCTATATTTCCTATCAAAAAACCTGATGCCACCGCCCACCGGCTTCTAACCTATGTTCAAAATCAAAACATAGAGATTTTGGTCCCATAAAGATATACGTAAACCTTATCAATTCCTTGTATTTTGCTATTGTCTGAAACATTAGTGATGGTAGTGTGTATAGTTTGGGATCTGAAGAGGTAGGTCCCAGCAGAGCCCAGTTGGACCCGCAAGACTCACCTTGAATAGGGACGTCTGCGCAGAAACCAGCTGGATCCGCAGGACCAACCATGCTCAGAGACGTGACGTCCTTACGCGCAGTACGCAAGCTGTTCCCGCAGGAAATGCCTCCCAATGGTGAAGGACTCCGCCTGTCCCCGCAGCCTCGGATACAAGCCATAAGGGAAGGCCACCCGCGCAGCAAGGCTACACGCACAAGGCACTTAGCTCTCAATCACTCAGTGTCACCTGAAGGAATGAGCAAAGCCGGGAACAATCCCGCACAAGGGCGGGAGGGGGAATACTCCCGCCCAAATAAGCCAGTCCGTACGATACGGGAAGATCTTCTGTACTGTACCTGACGAGGTATGGGAAAAAGATCTGACTAAAGATACGACAGCTTATTGACAACAGTATGGCGAGCAGCATGCTCCTGTACTGTATGTCACTATTAGCCGCTGCCTACTCACCAACTACTGCCATACCACGTGCATAGCCGGCAGTTGGTGGAAAAGGAATAGTACACAGCAGGCCTGGTCACTATCAGCCACTGCCTACCCACCAACTACCAGCAGGGCACGTGCGTAGGCCACTGTTGGTGGAACAGGAACACTGTTGCAGCCGGCCACACCTCCTTGGAAACCTACCTTCGGCTATAAATACCACAAATGGTATGACCATCTCATCTTATCATATCTTATCTTATATCATCATATTATACCTGATATCTGCTCTAGCAATCTCTTAATATACATTTATATTTAAAGAGCAATCTAGTCTGATTCTCACGCCGGAGGGTGGTCACAAGGAGGAACCCCCCCTTCTCAGTGACAAGCTCACGGTGTCTGTTTTGCAGGTTATCAGAAGAACCATCTTCTCTGGGTCTAACCCCTCGTGGGAAACATCTATCTAACCCCCAGGTTACTCGTAACCTGCCCGGGGTCCGGTTAGTGTTTCTTCATTGGCGCCATCCGTGCATAAAGCTAGAACTTTATTTTTCTCCAGTTTTTTCAAACTTTTAGAAAGATGGTTAAAGAAATTCCGGTAACCACAACCCCAGCTACTGGGGGGAATACCGGCAACACAGTTTTTACAAACACTACCCCGGCTACCCAAGCCGGGGCAAGTGAAGTAAATTTTACGAACACTACCCCAGTTACCCAAGCTGGGGCAAGTGCAGTAAATGATCGCCCACTGGGATTCACCGATACCCAGTTTGAAAAAAGAACAAGACTCCCCCGCCAAACTCTCGATGAAGTTAAGGCATGGGCGGAGGCACGTCAAAAGGAATTCCAAGCTGAGTTGGACGAACGCTTGCGTTCCGTCCAACAGGCCGACGAATTCGAAGAATATTTGGACAATGACTCGGAGGAATCCGACTCCGACGCGAACCCTCGCCATAGGGCAAAAGGGAAGCGTAAGGAAACGGACTCCCAACCGAGAAGGCATTTTGGACAAGCCTTCAAACCAAAAAGCACAGGTGGAAGTCCACGAGACTTCTCCAAAACATTCAGACCAAACGTTGCAAATGCGGGAACGTCAAATTTGCAAGGGACATTGCAGAAGCAATTGCCCCAAAAAGTGCCAAACAAATGTCCAGCATAGGCACATATGATGGTATATCCGACCCAGATGATCATTTGAACATATTCATAGCGGGGGCAACCGTCAGTAGTTGGACGGAACCTACGTGGTGTTACGTGTTCCAAATGACGCTGGTCGGGGCTGCTAGAGCGTGGTTCGATCGTCTACCGGTCAACCACATCTACGACTGGGCTGACTTCCAACAGAAGTTTAGCCAGCACTTCAGCCAGCAAAGAAAGTATACCGAGGAGCAATGGACAATCCTCAAGTGCATTCGAGAAAAAGACGAATCTTTGCTAGACTTCATCACTCGCTTCAATTCGAAGAAGCTAAGTCTGGGTAACATTAGCGAAGATCTTGTTCGCGCTGCCTTTATTCAGGGCGCGAACGACCCAGAGCTCATCCGCACCTTAACGGGTCAAGATGGCATGCCGTCCACATGGGATGCCATCATGACAGCAGCTAAACGCTTTGCGGAAACGGAGAAGCAACTGGGTAGAGATCTCCCACAGAGCACAAACCTCTACACCCAGAAAACAAGGGAAGACAACGTCCTTACCGCCCGATTAAACAAAAAGCGAAAGCTAGGCATTTGGCAGTCAAGGGTAAACTTTGACACCTCATCCGGCTTACAACATCGGTTAGGCGGAAGGGATAACGTACGATCGACCCAGAACTCCAGATGGACGCCGCTCACCAAAAGCGTCACCGAGATATTCGCCACCGAGGAGCTCCCATGGCCAAAGCTTCAAATAATCCGACATCGTCACAATGCTGATCGGAGCAAATACTGTGACTTTCACAGGACAAAAGGCAAAACCCTTCACATACCTAGCACCCGCAGGGAATTGAAGCCAAGTAAACCTTGGCGAACAAGTAACCATAAGACGGATGCGGGTACAGTGTTAAGGCAAAACCCTTCACATACCTAGCACCCGCAGGGAATTTAAGCCAAGTAAACCTTGGCGAACAAGTAACCGTAAGACGGATGGGGGTATAGTGTTAAAGCAAAACCCTTCGCATACCTAGCACCCGCAGGGAATTGAAGCCAAGTAAACCTTGGCGAACAAGTAACCGTAAGACGGATGCGGGTACAGTGTAAAGGCAAAACCCTTCACATACCTAGCACCCGCAGGGAATTGACGCCAGGAATACCTTGGAAGTAAAGTAACCGTAAGACGAGCGCTGGTACAGTGTTAAGGCAAAACCCTTCACATACCTAGAGCTCCGCTGGGAATTGAAACCAAGAAGGATCTTCTGGGCAATGCTTGCGGAAACGGAAATAACATCCCCGCATAGCGGGAACGTCGAGAACTACGTTGTTTGAAGCTCCAGGATGGAATTGGTGGTTTTAACTTAATTGATCACTATGTTCAAAACTACCAAAACCTCACGGAGAATCCACACAAGTGGGACTCAACGCTCCTGACTTGCGAGGAGGTTACAGACCTACCCGCATCATACCCAAAGACCAAGCAGGAAACTCGGGAATTTCTGCAAGTGACAAGGACTTCCGCGGGAAGAATCCCCATGGAAAACCTTAAAAAACCCTTTTCAAAACCCTTTGCCTAAGTCCAAAAGTTCACCTCACTTTATTAAACACGCATGAGAAGAACATTGGACTGGGGGGACTTGAAGAGGTAGGTCCCAGCAGAGCCCAGTTGGACCCGCAAGACTCACCTTGAACAGGGACGTCTGCGCAGAAACCAGCTGGATCCGCATGACCAACCATGCTCAGAGACGTGACGTCCTTACGCGCAGTACGCAAGCTGTTCCCGCAGGAAATGCCTCCCAATGGTGAAGGACTCCGCCTGTCCCCGCAGCCTCGGATACAAGCCATAAGGGAAGGCCACCCGCGCAGCAAGGCTACACGCACAAGGCACTTAGCTCTCAATCACTCAGTGTCACCTGAAGGAATGAGCAAAGCCGGGAACAATCCCGCACAAGGGCGGGAGGGGGAATACTCCCGCCCAAATAAGCCGGTCCGTACGATACGGGAAGATCTTCTGTACTGTACCTGACGAGGTATGGGAAAAAGATCTGACTAAAGATACGACAGCTTATTGACAACAGTATGGCGAGCAGCATGCTCCTGTACTGTATGTCACTATTAGTCGCTGCCTACTCACCAACTACTGCCATACCACGTGCATAGCCGGCAGTTGGTGGAAAAGGAATAGTACACAGCAGGCCTGGTCACTATCAGCCACTGCCTACCCACCAACTACCAGCAGGGCACGTGCGTAGGCCACTGTTGGTGGAACAGGAACACTGTTGCAGCCGGCCACACCTCATTGGAAACCTACCTTCGGCTATAAATACCACAAATGGTATGACCATCTCATCTTATCATATCTTATCTTATATCATCATATTATACCTGATATCTGCTCTAGCAATCTCTTAATATACATTTATATTTAAAGAGCAATCTAGTCTGATTCTCACGCCGGAGGGTGGTCACAAGGAGGAACCCCCCTTCTCAGTGACAAGCTCACGGTGTCTGTTTTGCAGGTTATCAGAAGAACCATCTTCTCTGGGTCTAACCCCTCGTGGGAAAAATCTATCTAACCCCCAGGTTACTCGTAACCTGCCCGGGGTCCGGTTAGTGTTTCTTCATGATCCGAAAGGTGAGTACAAGAAGGGTGAAGAGAAAAAATAAGAAAGCAAATTGTGTAAATGAGTAATGAATGGAATAATATTATTATTGCCTTGCGGACTTCATACAAAACAGATCAATAACATCACCTAAATCGATAATGGCCTAGATATGCTACAATTGATCCTCCTACTTATTGATTAATACAAAACCATCACAAATATTTTACTCTGTCTTCTCCTTTGATTTGAGGAAACTCTGTCTATGTACAACTCCATGTCTTTTGAGTCTTCCTCGGCAATAATGTATTCTCTTGCATGATGATTCATTGATCCTCTTCTTTGACCAAAAAATTTAAGCATCATTGAATATTGTATAAAAATGTGTAATATCATTCTTTGAAACCCCGATCAGCTCCCGGATTCAGATCACGAATACGAATCCATCTTAACCGTGCACACCCTTTGGGCATTAGACGTCTTATCTTGGCCCTTTCTTTTTATAACTGATTTTTAAGAGAAAGTCTTATTGGCAAACCATTTTGAGGAAGGGCAAACGGCGCATAATGAATTTCGTTCTGAGGGCCTATCATCGACCACCTACACAAAATAACAAACCGTTTTAATTAAAACTTAGAAAACCTTATATGATATTTATTATGTGTTACTCATCATATATAAATTGTTACACCATAGAAAGATATAATCTTATAATAATGTTGTACAAAACTTTAACGTGTTAAGAATTGTGTGCATTTCACCAACCTGTACTTTGTGGTCATGTGATGTATGAGCACTAATATCTCCAGCTTTGCTAGCTCATTCCCTGGACATGAGTGGACCCCATTTCCAAATGGCATAAATGTATTGGGCTTTGGTGCCACCTGCCAAATCAAATCATATTTAATTTTAGAGGAAAGTATATAAAGAATGTGTCACATTAATCTCATGAACAAATACGATACATATAAAATATAAAAAATACCCATTTTTTTATTTAAATAGTTTTTGAAAATTTTCATATAAATCTCTCTATATTTTCATAATTTCTTATTAATTAAATTAAACTTAAAAATTAAAATATCAAATATACCTCAAATCTTGACGGGTCAAACTTCTCCGGGTTGGTGAAATTTTCCGGACTATGATGAATGTTTCTAAAGAGTGGCAATACCTTCCATCCTTTGGGAATCAAGTACCCTGGGAAATCAATTTTAAAAGTTCTTTTAGATCAACAAAATATACATAAATATACATATTCAAAAGGTAAAAGAAATATATATTATATAAAACAAACCTTCAAATTCAACATCTTCAACAGCTTCTCTAAAAGTAAAAGACAAGATTGAAGCAACTCTAAGTGTCTCTTGGATGACCCTTGAAGTTATTGGCATCTTCTTGGTATCTACCCAAGTCAAACCTTTGTCATCTTTCTCTTTCATTATCCCCTCTTGTTCTTCCTAAAAAGTCAACCATATAATATTGATTACAAAACTATTGTTATACATTAAGCTTTGATTAAATTATGAAATTGGAATGAAAAATGAACTCTTACTGTGACAGCTTGTAAGACATTCGGATTCTCAGCCAAGTATTTGATAATCCATGTTATGACACTAGCAGTTGTGTCCCGGGCAGCGAATATCACACCGATGATGTTATCAGCTATTTGTTCATCGGAGAGTCCCTCTTTCTCTTCCATGAATGAACCCAATAAATCATTGTGTTCTTTCTTGTTTTCTCTTCTTAAAGAAAGAATTTTGGCTAAAATTTGAGCTAATTCTTTCCTTGCCTTCATTGATTTGTGAAAAAGCGTTCCCGGGAGGTTAATCGGCATCGAATTGTACCCTTTTTCAAGAATGTAATAACACCTCTTGAGATCTTCCCTATAGAGCACCTCATCCTTTCCAAATATGGTAAGCAATGCCACATTGAATGTGAACTGCAACAAAACGGTGTTGTTATTATTAGACTAGTTATATAATTATCATATCTAATACGTGTTATTTTAATTAGACTAGTTATATAATTAACAAATCCAGAAGGTATTCAAGTGTAATATTATTCTATGTCCCAGAAAACCTCGAAAAGAAAAAAGTGTGGTAACTTACTATTTTCATTTCTTGAAAAGTATTGACAAGTCGATTCTCACAAGACCGTAGAGAATCGACTGCAATTGATTCGATGTAAGGTACGGTACTTTTCACGGATTCTGGGGTGAATGCGCGGAGAACGAGGCGCCTTAACTTGAAATGGTAATCTCCTTGGTGGAAGAAAATGGCTTGCTTGCCCAACATTCTTTCTTTGCTAGCAGGAAATGTAGGCTTAAATAAATGAGCTTTTGTTACAAGCACAAGCTTAGCGGCAGCCGGGCTCGAAATCATGACACACCGGCAACCCAACACATGGGTTTTAAAGATTGATCCATACCTAAATAAAAAAACAACAAATTTGTTAATTATTCAACAATTTGATCAAGAAATTGTTTTAAATAAATTGAAGTTTAAAAACAATAAACTAACTTTTTGACTTTGGAGGCAAAGAAAACATTCGGGTTTTGTGAGTAAAGTTGAAAGGTTTCGCCAATATACGGCCACCCGAGTGTACCGGGAGGAAGAGGGAGGAATTTTCCTCGGCCATGGACCGCGGATGTAAATAGAAAGAGTGTGGCAAGAAGGAACAATAAAGAAAATGAGATGGTAATGAATTCCATATATGTTATATTTATGTTTATTTGTTTTATATTGTTTGTGTTTGATACTTAGGGTAGAAGTTGGAAGCGAGGGTATATATAAGTAAGCTTAGTGTAGAGTAGGGTGGGGGGAGGGTACACCAGACAGCTAGATGCACATACACAGGATGTGGATGGGGGAGAGAAGGAGGTAGGCAAGTGTTGCCTGTGTTTGAATTTTTAAATTGAATACCTTTTTGGTTATTGTAAAATAATGTATCAAGTTAATCGGGTGTTCATCGAATCCGGTTTTAATTTTTATTAAACAACATTAGCTTAGTGGCGATTGTGTCTCTCCTAAATAGTCATAACAATTACCAACTTTATCTTACCCAAATTCAGTCCTAAAACAATAAAGTTAATTTTTAAGTTATATATCTTAATTGAATAAGTTTCTTTTAGTTTGGATTTTTTATTAAATAATTAAAACTGTATTTGAGTTATAAGTTCATGTGGGTTGGTTCGGTTTAAACCTTATTACACCTTTACTAGATTTGAAAATAAAATACGTAATTCAAAGATATCTCTAATCTAGAATAAATTCGTAATTAGGGTAATATTTGACTGATACAAATGTTATGTGTGAAAGTGATTAGAATTTAGAATATTTAACTTCTTATGTATCAACTATGTGACTTGAAACCTAGGAGCAATGGTAAGGTTCAACTTATGAAAACAATCTCTTAAAAAAACGTAAGAAGAAGATGTACAGATCAGACTTAGATAATTAAATTTTTGACCGTTTTAGCCTATTTGAGTTTGTGCCGAATTCGGCTCGGAGCCGGGACTATATCTCCTCAATGTTCTTTAATGTTTTTAATATAATACTCGTATTATGGACACGCTAATATTGATCTCTATATATAATATCTTTATGAGATTAAAATTGAATATCTTGTATAGAGGACAAAAAAATAAGAGTGACAGTTAGAAGGCAGAAAGGGCGTGTTGGGTTGGCTTCGAGACCAAACAAGTGTCCCTTGTCTCTCTCTCTGTCCTACCAATCAAGTGTCCCTTGTCTCTCTCTCTGTCCTACCAATCAAACTCACTCCGTACACTCTTTTCTTAACACATTTTTGAAAAAAATTAACGGTGTTAAAAAATTTATTATTAACCAACTAATGATACTTCCTTTTATTTCTCTTTTTAACCGTCATATTCAGAATATTTTTTCAACCAACCAATTACTTATATAAATCGGACTATAAATTAAATATACACTATATGACAAAAGGGTAACTAAGGCACTTTATTTTAAAATTTTTACAAGTATTACATATTTATAAATGTATAAACTTGTCTTTAAACACAATTCACTTAACTTATAAGTTTATCCCTTCATCTTTAACCATGTTACGTTTTTTTTAATTTTAATCGTAAACCAACTACCTACCCACGATTTTCGAATGACCATAATTTTTTCATATGTTAATACTTTTGTAAAAATAAATTGCATCATAAAAACAAGCACTCTATTATTTTTAATTTGAGTATGATATTGTTATAAATTTTCCAGTTCGAAAAAACAATATGTTACATAGGGTGTTCAATGCCGCTTTTAATGGTTTTTAAGTTAAACTTGGGAGACAACCATCAGTACCGATTTTTTGTCGTCCAAAACCAAAACTAAATCACTGAAATTGAAACAAAAATCGTTGCTAACGGTCTGATTCACAAAGGCAAGATCTAGAGCATGATTAAAAGATTAAAAAAAACACGAAAATAACATGGGTCAAAATATAGGAGGACCAGAAAGAATGAGACGAAAATAATCTCCATGGACCGACCTAACCACCTGCGTTGCGCAATCACAAATGCTAAGAGATCTAATCGGCATCCAATATCTTCAAGTTCCCACACGTTCTAAGAATATCGATCCCATTTATGTCACTTTTAGTTATATCTCGTCCTAGTGAAGCAAAACCTAAAGGAATGATATCTTTCTTCTTTACCAGAAGTTCTCCATGTCATTAAGTCCATAGGAAATGATTCAATCAACTAGCGAACTGTCTAAGGAAATGGGACTTTAAAGTTTCCCGTGGGGTCTCAATATCATTAAACCTCAACTCCCAACTATGATGTACTTTTTTGAAATTCTTCCACTGCTATTGGTGTAGAAGGTTTAGACAATGAAGCAGGCACCTTCATGACACTACCCTCGCAATGCACACAGGGGCGTTGACAGCTTTTGGAGAACGCGTTCGGCCGAACCCGTACAAATTTCTAAAATTTTTAGTGTTATATATTCATGTATTTTGGCATCGTATTCGTAGAAATTTCGACATCGAACCCGTAGAAAACTCAAACTTAAGTGATAGACAATCGGTCACCCTTCCTTCCGAACTCGTAGGGAAAACTGTCTGGATACGCCAATGAATGCGCACATAAATTTTCAGAAGGTTTTTCATTTGCAGTACTGCCCTAGCCACTATTAGACCATGTGTAGTCATAAAGCCCCACCCCCATGCATTATGCGACACGTGGTGCTCAATCAGAGTTACGTTTTTATACAAAAATAGAGTGTAGTCGGGAAGCCTCCATAAAGCCATAAGTGTAGTCATAAAGCCTCCATAAGCCATAACTTTATTATTTTATTATTTTCTTTTTGCCTTCCATGCGCGTTATGTACAAAACGCCCAAAAAAATAAGCCATAAGACCATGTGTAGTCATAAAGCCCCACCCTCAGGCATTATGCGACACGTGGCGCCCAATCAGAGTTATGGTTTTATACAAAAATATAGTGTAGTCATAAAGCCTCCATAAAGCCATAAGTGTAGTCATAAAGCCTCCATAAAGCCATAAGTGTAGTCATAAAGCCTCCATAAAGCCATAACTTTATTATTTTATTATTTTCTTTTTGCCTTCCATGCGCGTTATGTACAAAACGCCCAAAAAAAAGCCATAAGACCATGTGTAGTCATAAGGCCCCACCCCCAAGCATTATGCGACACGTGGCGCCCAGTCAATGTTATGGTTTTATACAAAAATAGAGTGGAGTCATAAAGCCATAAAGGTAGTCATAAAGCCTCCATAAAGCCATAACTTCATTATTTTATTATTTTCTTTTTGCCTTCCATGCGCGTTATGTACAAAACGCCAAAAAAAAGCCATAATGCCGGGAGGGGGGGGGGGTGCCCCCGGTGTTTTAGCCCATAACGCCTCTATAAGGCCTGCACTACGCTTGTTCTTAATATTCAACATACCAACATTCAACCCTTCCCCATTATCCTCCATGACATTGTCATGTTCTTTTTTACCATGTGCCTGCTCGTTATCTATCTTTGCAACATTGCCATATTCTTTTTCTTCCACTTAAGTGTATGAATCACCCTTTCAGATCCATAAATAGAATCATTTCCTGTAGTTGACACAAACTCGCCAGCATCATTCTCTAATGGTCTATAAATGGTGCTCATATAAAAAATTTCCTAATCCATATCTCAAAATTTTTTTCCATCAATTACCACGTCGATAACATCTATAATCAGTGTCTATTCCCTCGTTAATATACACACTTTACCAACCGCCATTGGTTCGTCACATTGTTCATCTAAAAACATACATTCACCCCACACCCCTGCCACCTTCCTAACTACCTCTTGATCCCATCCACCTAACGGTACCCCTACTAAAATTTACTTAATCATCACATTCATGGACCTTTGCACGACAGTCGCAAGATGAAACCTACAATTTAGCCTAGCTCCCCCCACCACATATCGTATTTTAATGTAAGAAAAAACCCTCGTTCATACAAATCATTAACACAATAGGAATGACTCTCATGTCATCTAACCATCCCATTAAATAAAACATACCTTTTTATTTAGGTTAAAAACTAAATTGCTGACATATTGATGGATATACTATACACAACCTTCTCCTTTCCACTACTCTTTCCATGAAGCGTTTTCACATAAGATCTCGCGTCTTATTGTGCAGTGGAAGATTCCTAGTTTTAATATTAATTAACACTTTTATGAATTTGAATCTTCATCAATGGGTCTTTGGCCTAGTAGTATCAAAGATTAGGTGATGTATTGTCTTTTCAAAATGTAAGAGTTCAAATCCCTTTGTTATAAAAAGAAAAGGAAAGAACAAATTTATGAGTAAAATGGAGAATGCATGAGTTTTGGTTTAAAACTTTTCAAAGTTCTTCATAATAAGACATATATGGTTATTAAATTGTGTATATGAATTGACCACAAACAAATTCTTGCAAATGATAATTCTAATTGAAGTAAAACATACTAGCCTTAAAAAAAAGAAAACCAAAGATGGTGTGTTTTTTAGTTTTATTCTAATTTTTGGTTATTTTACCAATATAGTTATAGACAAAACTTTGTATGCAAGTATAATAACTTGTTTCTTTTATATTTACCTAATTTCAGGTAATTTCTAAAAATATGTTAGGAATAAATATTATATTTGGCATACAAAAGTAGCCTAGCAATTTATTCCACGTGGGGTGCCAAAAACTAAACCTAAAATTAGTTCAAATTCCAATTAAAAATAACATTAGGACACTAGTATAGTTATTATATGTGACATCTTTTTATAATTAAAATCATTTAAGAAGTTAATTGTCCTTATAACTATGCATTACGTAATACAATGGTAAAGTATATCCACGTTGACTCGCCACTTTAATCAAACAACACAAGCTGGAAATCAAGTCGTACACGAATATCTCTCACATGTCAGATTTTAGTCACATGTCCTCAACAAATGCCGATCAATACAATGGGATACTCGTGGTTTTCTTTATAGGAGGTCGTGTGTTTGAGTCTCGTTCAAGACAATATGTTATCATGTTATGTGCGAGCCAATGTTTTCGATTTTGGCATTTCCCCATAAATTTATGGTGAGTCGGGTCACCAACTCTGGATGCGATCGAGGGGAAAATGTGGTTTTTTGCTAGTGGGTGTACATGGATATCCGGCATCCGGGTTTGTTGATCGTTCACAAAAAGTGTACATATAATATCCGGGTTTTTTGCTAGGGGAAAATGATTATTTTAACGTATAACTAAAATATATTACATTTACTAAGGGATATAACAAGTTTTTTAGTAGTTACATTCTTGTAACACCCACAAAATTCGGTATGTCTAATTCTTCGTCAATTACACTTCAAAACTAGGTACCAAAATCAAAAGTGATAATGATAAAACCAGATAATGTGGCTTTCTTGATGGCTAAGACCGGATCCATCAACTATGCTTACTACACATCTCGTTGCTTACTAATTATTATATCTATAACTATTTTATTAGCATAATCTAAGCTTATCCTTATTAATGTTCTCTTTGTAGCCAACTGATATTTGCTGCAAGGGTATCTTGTAATGTTATTTGATGCCTTTTTTTCATAGAGGATGAGGATTCAAGTCTTGTAATAAACTTTTAATAGTAAATTAGTTTGTTATATTTGTGGCCTAGTGATAGTAAGTTTGGGTTTTTAATTAAGTGGATACTTAAGTTCGAATTTTACTTGTGTTATTTTTTGGTGGATATTGGCAATGAAAGATTTAAGTTAGGCTTTGTGCAAATGTTGTTAGTTCGAACCCAAAGCCCACCCAGGTTTTCGTCTCACCGTGTGTTATGCCACAGAGTTCTGCTCTTGTGGTGGCACAACGACTGTCAAATGGCACTCGACGGTATGGTTTCCCGTTAGAACACCCAAGCCAAACTCTAAAGCCAACGTGAACCCGGTTAAGACAAAACAGTGTGGTAGCCTAAGGTTGTGTTTGTTTTTGCTTATAAGGTCTGCAAGGAGCCTATGTTTGCGGGCGCGCGGACATAAGCTCTTGAAGACTGTTTGTTTTTTAAAAAGAAAATATCTGAAAACTGTTTTTATGTTTTTAAAAAATAAGCTTTTTTCACCATCTTCACACTTCTTAACATCATACCAAGTACCAATACTCAATGCCCAACACCACCACCACCCATCGTCCGCCGCCGCCACCACCACCCACCACCACCACCAACCGTCTGCCGCCACCACCATCTTCCACCACCACCACCACCGTTCGCCACCACCGTTAACCACTCACCACCACCACCGTTAACCGCCCACCACCACCACCCCTGTCGGCCACAACCACCGTCCACTACCACCACCACGACCCACCGTCCGTCGTCACCACCACCCGCCACCACCATCCACCATTACCCACCATCGCCACCACCCACCGTCCACCGCCACCACCATACACCACCCCGCCACCACCACCTGCCAAAACCATCCACCACCCACCACCACCGTTCATCACCACCACCATCCATTGTCGGTCACCATCACAGTCCACCACCCACCACCACAATCGTCCGTCACCACCACCCACCGTTCACTGCCTAACACAATTGTCTACTACCACCCACTTCCATAATTCGTACACCACTATTAATTATTTTAGCAGTCTACAAACGATAAATGACTTTTATCTACTGTAATATATATGATAGGTAACTACTTTTCAGCTTATGCAGACGATATCCAGTCTATAAAACAAACTGTATTATATTTTCAGATTACAAACCTTTAGACCACATTTTCAGTTACAGACATTAAATAAGATGAAATCAAATTACAGACAATTTTTGTCTTAAAAAACAAACAGCACCTAAATAGAAGACTTTTAAAAAAATTACGAGGCATGATTGAAATATAAACACGTGTAATTTTGGCATTTAATGGGAAACCCTTCTTTTCTGATACAACTATCGACTTCTTGTTACGCGGTATGTGGTTTGATCCTGCATTTAATTTATTGATTGAAAAAGGGGCTCAAGTTTGACCGCTATCAAGTAGATAAAATCTCAAAATAAATTCGTGTTTGAATATTCTTTTATATATAATTAGAATTAGAATTACACATATATATTTATGATGTGATCATTACACTTGATAGCAAGGTTTTTAACTAGCTAGTCTATATGAGTGTGTAGTAAAAATATTTTTTCAAGTGGTTGAACGTTCTATTTTTATTGAAACATTATTAGAGTAAAGTAATAAATAGCGTTCTATTCTTTTCAAGTAAGTATGCTTGTTTATTTGTTCATTCCTCGTATTCTTTTTTGAGCAACCAACATCTTTAATCTTGTGAGGGACGATGACAAAATTCTTTTTTCAATACTCGAACTCATGACCTTCTCGTGATAAAAACTTCCATGACGACCCATCAAAGTGATGATGACCATTCCTCTCATATTTTAGTTTACTATTTCGAGTTATTTAAAATATTAAATTTATTAACAAGTTTTAGTTTTTTTATTAAAGACGAACTTACCCTCTAGTTATCCCAAATTTAAACCATTTATCATTAACTCTTAGCCTTATAGGGGAGATACGCTAGTTTACAAATCTTGATAATGCTATAAATATAGGCCGTTTGTTAAATAAGTAAATAACTATTCAAATCTAATAGCTATTTTCACTTAGGTTTTGGAGTCATCGTAAATCGGTAAAAAAATGTGAGAGGACAAACAATCACCCTCACATCGATATTCAAATCTAATAGCTATTTTCCCATTCTTGTAACATTCATCTATTCTCCTATTTAGTACAACAGCTACACATAGGGTTTTGATTTTCTAATCTCGGTGTGTCTTCTTGGAATGCAAATTGCGTAGGGTTTAAATTCACTATTTTTTTTTTCTACATGAAGAAACACCAAGTGAACAATCTTGGTTGTGACCTATCATTGTGTTTGAGGAGTAGGGCGATGAACCTCGTCAACTTTCAAGGCGGAGATCTATCCTGATAGACGGTCTTTGGTGGAGACAATGGGTTTCTACGATAGAGCGGATGGGTGAGGTCCGTGAAGGTTTTATTGTTGGTTGACATAGTCACATGGAAGAGAGGGGGTCCGTGAGCCCCAAATTTCTTTTTGTTTGTTGAATTGATTCCCATGTGAGAATAAATTGTTAAAAATAAATATTAATGTTTATTATTAAACGTACAAAACAAATATTATGATACAAAAATTATAGAAATGTGAATTCAGAAAGGTAAAATAGTTTAGCATATCCTTAAAGGTTTTAAAATTAAAAACACTTAGTATTAAAGTGCATTTTCATACTTTATTATTTAATTTAATATCTCATAATTATGCCCGTCAACTTGCTATTAATTTATGTACTTTTTTTATATAATAAATGGTATAACTATTCAAATGAAACCAGTGGGCGAGGATGTAAACCCATGGTCTTGTTGCTTTTGTTGAAAACCAAGTCATACGATATTTTAATAAGTTTACTAAATACATCTAATATTTATGATCGATTTAAATGTCTCTATCAAAACGAAATAAAAAGCCATAACCCTAATGAATAATTAAATATATAAGCTAATTTTTTTAAATAACACTTGATTTTATATCAATAAACATAAAAAAATATATTATTAAAAATTAAATACCGTAATAACTAATGACTAACCGATAATTCATTAACATGTACTTACATTGGACAAAAAAAATACATCGGTCCTTGGTGGCTAGCTTGGTCAACCACAGAGGAGCCTAATGGTCAATGACGAATTAGCAATGGTGGTCGGTTGGGTTGATCGTTGTAGGTTTTGTTTAGTATTTACAAAGAAGGAAGAATATCAATCGGCCGTTATTTCTTTTATTTTGCCTTTGAATTTTATTTTGTTTTTTTAGTTTGGGTCAAATAATTTAAACTTGATTAAATTGATTACGGATAAAAAACTTTTGGGCCCATTAATTATAAGATGGTTAAGATCAAATCATATTTTTATAGGTTTTATATTTTTAAATGTATACATAAAAAAATTTTGGCCGCCAAAAATTAAGTGCTCTGACCGATGGTCAAACCAACACCACCCCCGGACGTGCTCCTATTCCAGGGTTATAGTTTATATGCTTTATATTTTTAAATGCATATATATAAAAAAATTTGGCCACCAAAAATTACATGCTGTGGCTGAAGGTCCGACCAGCACCACCCCCAGCCGGCCCTGCTTCTATTCATGAGTTAGTTTATGCTACACGCTCTGAGTAATATAGCACAATGTTGAGGAAAAAATACTCAATGTAAATTAAAGAAATACACAAAAACGAAAATAAACAAAAAAAATATAATGATAAATATAAAGACACAATGATGTAAACAAAAAATCTTAATCCACAAATTTGAAATTAAAGAATAAAAACCTAAATTCTCATTTTGTAAAACTGGACGATATAGTTTTAATGTTGCTAACTTGAGTTCAGTCGAAAACTGTTTAATACATTTTTTACGATTTCTTAATTTTAGAAGACTTTGTTATTTGAACTCAACCCAAAACTATAAATTTATTGTGTACGTTTCCAGTTACAAGCGTGAATATTTTCTTTTAAGATGGATGTATAAAAAATATACATCATTTAAATATATTATAGAAATAATAATTGACTATACGTCAATAGAGTTAATATTAAAATAATCTGTAGGTGTAGGCCATGACTGCTGGGTCCCACTATATTCAACACATGAAAATATATCGTTACTTTCTTCTTTAAATATATAGAGATCGTGGACAATGACTTCTCTTTTAACATTGATTTTTTGCCAGTGCCTGTTTCATCTGCATATACATACACACGTATATTTAGAAAAGATTTAGTTTCTTCAGATTATTTATAGTTTCTTTTTCTTTTCAGTAATGCATTGTTGGACAGAACAATATGTTCATATAATAGAATTTTTATGTTCAAGATTGACTTCGATAAAGCCTATGATAATGTGAATTGGGAGTTCTTGTTGTCGGTTCTTTCTCAGATGGGTTTTCCTTCGGTCTGGTGTGATTGGATTAGTGGTATTTTGTTGGCGACCAGATCATCTGTTCTTGTTAATGGATCTCCTACATTCGAATTTGGGTGTCATAAAGGCATTCGTCAAGGTGACCCGCTATCGCCTTTTCTTTTTATTATTCTGATGGAGGCTTTTTCAGGTATGTTGAAACAAGCCTGTGATATAGGTGCGTTTCATGGTATTACTCTTCCTAATGAAGGTCCTACTTTATCCCATCTTTTATATGCGGATGATGCTATGATTATGGGAGAGTGGTCTTCTTTTAATTTTGATAACTTGAAACGTATTCTTCGCATATTTTACTTGTGTTCGGGGCTAAAGATTAATCTCCATAAATCAGTGTTATTTGGAGTAGGTGTAGAAGATGGTGAGATCGATATCCAAGCTGGTTTCATGGGTTGTAAGCCGGGTAGAATCCCGTTTTCTTATCTAGGGATTATGGTTGGCGCTAACATGAATAGGGTGGTTAATTGGGAACCGGTTGTGTCCAAGTTCAAGAAGAGGCTTTCTAAATGGAAAGTTAATTCGTTATCTATTGCCGGTCGGTTAACCCTTATTAAATCGGTGCTGGATAGTCTTCCCACTTATTATTTTTCGCTTTTTAAGGCACCCAAGAAGGTTATCAATGATTTAGAAGCTCTAATGAGAAGGTTCTTATGGGGTGGTTCGGATGAAGTGAGGAAGATGTCATGGGTGGCTTGGGAGGTAGTCACCAAACCTATAAAAGAAGGGGGTTTAGGTATCGCTCGTTTAGAGGTTAATAATCAAGCGCTGATTACTAAATGGCTTGGGAGATTTCTAAATGATCATCACGCGATGTGGAGAAGAGTAGTGTTGTCTATTCACGGGTCCTCGCGCTGTTGGGGGCTTGCTCCGGTTAATAATGGGGTTCCCGGGGTTTGGAAGAATTGTGTTATGTTTTGGAACAAATTTAAGGTTGATGGTGTGGGTTTTAACAGAGTGATCCGGGCCACAGTTGGGAATGGTCGCCAAGTTCGGTTTTGGATGGATTTGTGGATGGGTTCGGCGCCGATTATGGACAAGTATCCGTCCTTATATGCGGTAGAAAAACATAAAAATGTCTTGTTAGCAGATCGGTTGGTGGTCACTGGATCCTCTCGTCACATTGTGTGGGATTGGCTTAGAGCTCCTTGCTCCCAACAGGAGGTGATTGAGAAGCAAGAGTTGGAAGATCTCCTTCAAGGGGTGGTGATGGTTGACCGTGAAGATTCATGGTCTTGGGAGGTTGGTAGCTGCAAAGAGTTCGAGGTTTCGTCGATTAAAAGATGGATGGTGCGGTCCGTTGTGGATGCTGGGAGTTTCGGTTTTCAATGGAGCGATTGGGTCCCGAGAAAGTGTAATATTTTTATGTGGAGGGCTGTTCTGGATAGTCTTCCAACCAGGGAGGCTTTAGCTAGACGTCATTTGCATTGTGATGATCATAGTTGCGCTTTATGTGAGAGTAATGAGGAATCGCTCGAGCACTTGTTAACCGGGTGTTTCATTTCTATGGCCGTTTGGAATGCGATTGGTTCATGGTGCAACATCCCTAGATCTTTTGTTTTCCATGTCAATGATTAGGTGGAAGTGCATAAGGTTAGTGGTGCGACGGGGAACAAGAGATTGATTATTCATGGCATTGTCATAATTACTTGTTGGAGGATTTGGCGGGCTAGGAATGAAAAGATTTTTTCGGGCAAGAACACTAAGGTGGTAGAAATGGTTGCGGATATAAAATCTTTGGGTTTTCTTTGGTACAAAAATAGATCTAAGTTAGGGGTAGTGGATTGGAAAATATGGTGTTTATTTGATGTAACGTGATTTTTGTTTTTGGTTTTTGGTTTTCGGCGTCTTTCTCCGTCTTGGTGATAGTCGTTGTTTGTGTTTGTTTTTAATGAAAGTCAATTTTCAAAAAAAAATATATAATAGTGTGGCTAACCCTTTTTTTCTATCAGATTATTGTTAGAAAATAAAATAAAATTATAAAGATTTCAAAGGATCAAGCTATCATCATTTTCCAAAATAGAAGATATGACAGCAAATTATAACGTTAAAGGCTGGAATCAAAGGATAGACATTCCTTTTATTTGTTCTTTCCTTGTTAAAGGTCAACACCTTTGTCTATTTAATTTCTTGTCTTATGCCTTTGTAAGATAACAAAAAAGAGTAATAAAAAACACAAAAGAATTCTCTGTACTCTCTTTGAAACATGGTATCAGAGCAGTGCATACGATTCTAAACAACTTGGTCTATCTGCTCATCATTTACCTCTAGCTCTTCAAATCTGTGTTAGTAGACTGCCATGTCCGAAGACGGTAGTCCACATAATACAAATGACCTTTCGGTCCAGATCGCAAACCTTCTCAAACATGGTCTCAACTCCCAAAACCAAAACCCAAAACAAAGTTTGGCCTGAAGATTAGCCTTAAACTCAACAGGCAGAATTATGCCTTGTGGACTCGGATGATTCGAGTTGCTATAGGCGGAAAATCAAAAGCGTTGTTGAGTCATTTATCCACAAACCCACCAGATCAAACCGATGAAAAATACGAGCGGTGGGAACAAGATGATTTAGTCGTCTTCTCGTGGCTTATTCAAAATATTGAACCAAACCTTGCAAGCAACCTAACCGAGTTCCCAACAGCAAAATCGCTCTGGGACGCTCTGATTGTCACATACAGTAGTGGCAAAGATAAATTACAAACCTTTAATCTCCATGTCAAGGCAAACGAAATCAAACAAAATGGAATACCCCTCGAAGACTTCTGGATCGTGATGCAGGGTATTTGGGGAGAAATCGAGCGAATCGATCCCAATCCCATGACATGTGCAGCTGACATCAAAACCTACAACATAATCAGGTCTGAACAAAAATTATTTCAATTCCTTAACGCTTTAGATAGGAAATATAATCACATAAAGAGGGAAGTTTTGAGATGGGATCCCCTACCCTCACCAGAGGGCGCCTACGCCGCCGTTCGAAAAGAAGCCGCCCACCAGAACATCTTGGGTTCGGCTTCAAACGATGTATCATCACAGCAAGGCGTGGCGGCTGGGTTGGCTACCACTGGACCAAGGGAAGCGATCGGAACAGGGTTTGTATCAAAAGGGCACCACCGGTCAGACCAGGGGTGGAAATCAAATGGGTCATCATCCCGGGATGTCGAAACACACCAAAGAACAATGCTTCAAACTCGTTGGATTTCCATATTGGTGGACCGATGGCCATAAAAAAGGAAATAAAAAGAGTGTAGCAGCTGTCGTGGGCAACTCGGGTGTCACCAACAACAACGACAACCAGCATAGTGGAGAGAGAAGCAACGGATTTAGTGATTTTGCGGGTTCTGCGGGAGAAGAAGCAGGCGGCGCTCCGTTTGGTTCAGATGACAAAGGTAACGGGTTTGAGATATTAATCTCAAACCCTTGCATTTCAGATTCTATTTTTTTAGACCCTACAGTTAGAAAATTATTAAAAAAATACCCTCATAAAGAAAATATTAAATTCCATAACAACCTAAAAGAGTCAACTAAATTTGATACGAGACAAAAGGTTGAAAAATTAGCTTTTGAAATCCCACGAAATTATGGTTTTTTCAAGAATAAACCAATTAATAATATAGGAGAAGTTAATATAGCAGAAACATGTAAAAATTTAAGTAAATCATGGATTTTTGACTGTGGTACCACTGACACCATGACTTACGAGTTATCCGACATAGTAGCAAATTCTAAACCTAAAATTAATCACATAAAAACCGCTAATGGGGGAATTGTCCTTGTTAAAGGTGGGGAGTATTGAAATATCACAAACTTTAAAACTTTCAAATTGTCTTACGTTCCGTCCTTATCACATAAGCTATTATCTATTAGTCATGTTACAAAAGAATTAAATTGCACGGTGCTAATGCACCCGACCTTTTGTATCCTACAGGATATCAGGACGGGAGCGATTATTGGGCGTGGCACTGAACGCCAAGGATTGTACTCTGTGGAAGAGGTGACTCATGGTACTGTGATGTTGGCTCATGGAACTACAAAAAGAGAAGCTTGGTTATGGCATAGGAGATTGGGACATCCATCTATCGGTTATTTACATATTTTATTTCCAAAATTATTTCCTTCTAATGAAAAATTAAGTTGTGAAACTTGTGTCTTGGCTAAAAGTCACAGACATACTTTTAAATTAAATAACACTAGAGTCAATTTACCTTTTTCTCTTATCCATTCGGATGTATGGGGACCGTCAAAAGTTGTCGGAGGACAAAACTTTCGTTTTTTCGTCATTTTTGTTGATGATTGTACTCGTATGACATGGATTTATTTTTTAAAACATAAAAATGAAGTTTTTGATAAATTTATTATGTTCTATGCTATGATACAAACACAATTCAAAACCAACATCCAAGTTCTTCGATCCAATAATGGTGGGGAATACATAAATGATTCAATGAAACAATTTTGTCAATCAAAAGGAATAATTCACCAAACATCGTGCTCCCACACTCCCGAACAAAATGGCACCGTTGAACGGAAAAATCGCATTCTCTTAGAAATGACTCGAGCCCTCTTGATTGAATCCCAAGTTCCTAAGTCCTTCTGGCCTGAAGCCGTCGCTACCGCGGTGTACCTTATCAATCGACTACCAACAAAAGCTCTTGACCTAAAAACACATCTTCAAGCTCCCTCAGATTTTACTAAATTTCCACCAACCCTTACAATGCAACCACGTGTATTTGGGTGCTCTGTCTTTGTCCACATACCCAAAACCAATCGAAATAACTTGGCCCATGTGCTGAAAAATGTGTATTTGTTGGCTACGGTATCAACCAAAAGGGGTACCGGTGTTATAGTCCTACAAAACGTTATGTGTACACCACCATGAATTGTGACTTTCTTGAAACTGAATTATTTTTTATACCTCCCAACTAAGTGGTGAGAGGGAGAAAGAATATGGCACGCTTAGTTGGTTGAAGTGGGTTCCAAAATGGGCGTCATCATCCGAAGAAGTTAATCACGGTATCCAAGATGAGTAACCGATCCCACACCAATCTGGTGGACCACCAATTAGTGCTACAATCCCAAATCCTCCCGACCTAACATATGAGGTAAGTAATTCTCAAATATTTGAAAATATAACAAATGAAAGATCTCATGATACTCACAAAAATGTTGATATAACTAACAACCATGAGATAGAAGTTGTACAAACAGCACAGGTGGAACAAGAAGAACCAATACAAGAAGAGAATAGACAAGAAGAAACCACTGAAAGATATGTACTTCCTCCAAGAGTTAACAAAGGAATTCCAGCAAAGCGATACTCTCCAGAAAAGCAGTCTAAATCTTCTAGGTATCCAATAGCAAATATAGCCGAGGGGAACCTATCTGAAGAAGCCAAAGCCTTTACCTCTTCGCTTTACACTGAACAAGTACCAACTTCTATGGAACAAGCCTTGAAATCAAAGAACTGGAAGGATGCGATGGATACATAAATGAAGGCATTAATGAAAAGCAACACATGGGAGAAATGTGGTCTTCCACCGGGAAAGAACCAGTTGGATGCCGTTGGGTCTTCACAATCAAACACAAACCAGATGGCACTATTGAAAGATATAAAGCACGGTTAGTGGCTAAAGGCTATACCCAGACATATGGGATTGACTACTCTGAAACTTTTTCACCGGTAGCCAAGTTTAACACAACTCGAGTTCTTTTTTCGATCGTCGCAAATGAAGGATGGCCTCTTTATCAATTTGATGTTAAAAATGCCTTCCTACACGGGGAATTAGAAGAAGAAGTTTATATGGAAGCTCCACCCGGGTTCACTGAAAATTTCAAGACAAAAGAAGTCTGTCAGTTAAAAAAATCTCTCTACGGGCTTAAACAATCCCCTCGAACTTGGTTTGGCAGATTCACTTTAGCAATGAGAAAATATGGATATCAACAAAGCAAATCTGATCATACGTTGTTTCTTAAGCGACGAGGTAAACTTGTGACTTGCTTAATTATATATGTTGATGACATGATCATTACAGGGAACGATATAGAAGAAATGAAGAAATTGAAGGAAAACCTGTTCACGGAGTTTGAGATGAAGGATTTGGGAAGACTTAAGTATTTTCTTGGAATCGAAGTACTAAGATCCAAAAAGGGGATCTTTATATGTCAGAAGAAATATATCCTTGACTCCTAGCAGAAATAGGAATGGTTGACTGCAAGCCTGCTGACACACCAATAAGAGTAAATCATAAACTTCATATGGAAGAGGAAGCCGAATTGAAAAAAAGAAAGATACCAACGCCTGGTAGGTAAATTAATATATCTTTCACATACTCGCCCTGATATTTCATATGCAGTTGGAGTGGTTAGTAAGTTTATGCACCAACCTCAAGTTACCCACATGGAAGCAGTCATGAGGATTATTAGATATCTCAAAGGAACAGTGGGCTATGGAGTTCTTTTTCAGCAAAACAAACACCTAAAGATCCAACTATACAGTGATGCAGACTGGGCTGGAGATCAAGATGATCGAAGATCTACGTCAGGATACTTCACTCTGGTTGGCGGAAATTTAGTAACTTGGAGAAGCAAGAAACAAAAAGTTGTAGCCTTGTCCATCGCTAATGCCGAATTTCGAGCGATTGCACGAGGAGTGGTAGAAGTTTTATGGATCCAAAAACTTCTGACCGAGATAGGATTCCCTCCACCAGAAGCAAGTAAGATCATGTGTGATAATAAAACCGCTATACAAATTTCGGAAAATCCTGTCCAACATGATCGTACAAAACACATAGAAGTTGACCGGAACATCATCAAAGAAAAACTCGACACCGGAACGATAGAGTTACCATTCATTCGATCAGAAGACCAGTTAGCAGATATATTAACTAAGGCCGTCAATGGAAGAATATTCAGCAATTGCCTTAACAAGTTAAGCATTGGAGACCCCACTACTCAACTTGAGGGGGAGTGTTAGAAAATAAAATAAAAATTATAAAGATTTCAAAGGATCAAGCTATCATCATTTCCCAAAATAGAAGATATGACAGCAAATTATAACGTTAGAGGCTGGAATAAAGAGATATGACATTCCTTTTATTTGTTCTTTCCTTGTTAAAGGTCAACACCTTTGTCTATTTAATTTCTTGTCTTATGTCTTTGTAAGATAACAAAAAAGAGTAATAAAAACACAAAAGAATTCTCTGTACTCTCTTTGAAACAGTTATTTCTCAACAAAACTTATTTGTAGCACAATATCTATATTATTTATATTACAGAAGAGGAATATAAATTAAGATGCTTTTTGATTAAATAATTTACAAACTATTAAACATATGTTACAACCTATATAACATTTTAAATAACAGCAATATGGTTTTTGTAATCTCACATACACTTATAATTTATTTAAAAAAGTTACAACCTTTCACTCTAATCTTTTGTTAAATTAAAGACACTTATAATTTTATCCCTTCAATTTTAACCATTTATTACTATTATTTTTAATTTTAAAACAACTTTCCTCTCACGATTTTTAAACCGACATAACTTTATCATACGTTAATATTTAAAAAAAAATGTTACACCATAAAAACAAATATTTCATTCCCGATAATTAGAGTATAATATTATTGGAACTTTTTTCAATTAAAAAAATTAACATGTTATGCATGTGTATTAAAGGCCGGGTTTGATGGTCCTTAAGTTAAAATGCGAGCCAAACTGTTAGGAACGATTATATATATATATATATATATATATATATATATATGGTGGAGTTAGAATAAGAAGTGAGTTATTTGTAAGAAGTGTGAGAAGTAATATCGGGCGTTAGATGTGATCATCTGATGGTGGATATTGTTAGTGTGTTTTTTGTTCGGTGTGTTTTATTTTGTTAGTTCGGTGTGTTTTTTGTTTGGTGTGTTTTATTTTTTTAAGGGTAAAAAACACTTCTTACACTTCTTAGGATAGTTTTACTTCTTATTTTAACCTTGCTATATATATATGTCGTCCAAAATAGAAACTAAACCGTTGAAAATTAAAACCGAAAGTTAAAGAAAAACCAGCTTTGAAACCTAACCGAGGACCGATTTAAATGGATGTAAGGTTTAAAATCGAACCATGAGCACCGATAATTGTTACGTGATTACCATAGTCTGTGTTCAAACACCTACCGCATTGTAACAACTCGGGTTTTTCGTATTTCAATTCGTATTCGTTTACCCGACTCGGGAATATATTTCGGATTTTTCAACTTATTAAAATCTTATATTTATTAGTATATAACTTTGTTAGACTTATTTTATATTCATAACTTTCAAACTCGTTAAACTATGCTTAAAAACCTTTAAAATCACTTAAAACGGCTAAAAATCGCATTTATGGAAGTACATGGACTAGTTTTGCATATTTTCGACTAAATTAACGAAACTTAAGCTCCAGGATATCTAAATTAATGTTGTAAGACATACTAATTCATTTTCTTACTGTCCAAACCGAATTTGGTTAGTTATTATACCATATTTTCTCATTAATACCTTATTTTGTTTCCTAATTGAGTGGATTTCTTCATAAATGCATTATAACACTCAGTATTTAATAAAAAAAACACACATCTAAACCCTAAAAACTACTGAAGTCCAGCCATCATCCACTTATCCCTCGAAATTTCCCTTCTCCGTTGTCGGTTTCTTCAAGATTAATCAAGTTCTTCAAGCCGTCGTTGAAAATGGTGAAAGTTAAATGGGACTCGCGTAGAGGGCCCGAATATACTTGGGAACTCGAATCGGAAATGAGAAAGAAATACCCCAACTATTCTTGTAAAGCAATCTCGAGGACGAGATTTATTTCAAGGTGGGGAGGATGTAACATCATGAAAATTTCGAGTTCAAAGTATCAACTTTCCAAACTCTAGGGACTAAAATTACCAAAATCCAAGCTTGAGGGTTAAATATGAAAAATCTGATTTCTTATCGCGCTACACGATGGACAAAAAGAGAAGCCCATCGCGATACGCGATGGAGCTTCTGACAAGTTGTGACACGTGTGCCACGTGGCACACGGTGGCACCATATGCTGCCACGTGTCACCACGTGGCAACATTGCCGCCACGTGTCGCCACGTGTAGCGGTGCCTGCCACGTGTCGACACGTGGCAAGTATACGTGGTGACTCACAGGGCCTATATCGCGATACGTGATAGGATGGCCCAGGAACCTATCGCGTATCGCTATGGGGACCAATTTGAAGTCTATAAGCGTGCCCCAAACTTTCGTTTGTGTACGACGTTTCCTTGAAGTTCGTGCCACCCTCCACCCACATACCAAAGAAGTGTTGGTAGTAATGGCAATGAGTCTTGAAGTTTGTGCCACCGGGTGTTGAAGTTTGGTGTTCCTCGATTTGTGTGTCGAGAAAATAGAAGCGGCGTCGGAGTGCTGCTCAAGTCCCTAGGATTTTGGTACACCATTAAGGTTAGGCGTAATAACGAATTCAATATAATTTAATATTATATTCAAAGGCTTTGGCCTTAAGTCGAGGTTATACTCGATGCCTCGATAAAAGAAAAAGAAAACATAACAAAGAAATGAATAAGAGATAAGATGTTGAATATTATGATAACATATATATGTGTGTAAGTATATATGTAAATATTCTTTGTTATGAAATATTATTTAATGAATA
>NW_027497408.1:0-75477 GCF_021521415.1 Bidens hawaiensis
CCGAATACCCGAAGTTATGCCATGACCAGTTCTAATGTAAAACAAGAAACCTATAAAGGGACGTTACCGAAATGCAGAAGATGTAACTTTCATCATGTGGGTGATTGCAAACCGATAATATGTCAAAAGTGTGGAAGAACGGGACACTATGCCCCCAACTGTAGAACCCCCACCAACACTGTTAACCGTCCACCGCAATCAACTCAACTCCCTCGACCTCAACCAACCCGCCCACAACTCAACCAACAAACCCCACCTACCACGAACCTCCGTGCCTGCTATGAATGTGGCAGTACGGAACACTTTCGGAGATACTGCCCTAATTTGAACCCGAGTACAGTGAGAAGGCAGAACCAAGCACAAGCATCAACCTCCAACACAGCTAAGGGACGCGCGTTTGTATTAGGACCGGGTGAAGCGCGTCAAGATCCGAATGTGGTGACAGGTACATTCTTAGTTTCGGGTCAGTATGCTTCAGTTTTGTTTGATACGGGCGCCGATAGAAGTTTCGTATCTGTTAACTTCTTACCTTTAGAAAATATGCCGGTTAGTGAACTAACAAAACCATATACTATAGAACTCGCTAACGGTAAGTCTATACTTGTTAACCGAATAGTCCGAGACTGTTCCCTTATCTTAAACGACCACCCATTCCTTATTGATTTACTTCCAGTAGAATTGGGAAGTTTCGATGTTATAGTCGGTATGGACTGGCTATCTAAGTATAAAGCTGAAATTGTCTGTAAGGATAAGACCGTTAGAATACCTCTTTCGAATGATGAAGCTATGATTGTTCAAGGTGAGAAATCTGGTACAGTACTGCCCCTCATATCTCAACTTAAGGCATTGAGATATTTACGCCAAGGTTGTACTTTATACTTGGCGAGTGTAACAGTTAAGGAACCCGAGGAAAAACGAATGGAACACATCCCAGTGGTACACGAGTATTCAGATGTATTCCCCGATGAGTTGCCTGGTTTACCACCGACCCGACAAGTTGAATTCCATATTGACTTGATACCGGGAGCAGCACCCATTGCTAAGGCACCTTATAGACTTGCGCCTTCTGAAATGCAAGAACTGTCCAACCAGTTACAAGAATTACTGGACAGGGGTTTTATTCGCCCTAGTTACTCACCGTGGGGAGCACCAGTGTTGTTTGTAAAGAAGAAAGACGGGAGCTTTCGAATGTGTATTGATTACCGGGAATTGAATAAAGTGACTATAAAGAATAGATACCCCTTACCTCGAATTGATGACTTGTTTGATCAGCTCCAAGGTGCGAAGTATTTTTCAAAATTGATCTTAGATCTGGTTATCATCAAGTAAGAATTCAGGAAGAAGACATACCAAAAACAGCTTTCCGAACTCGGTATGGTCACTATGAATTCTTGGTTATGCCGTTTGGGTTGACAAACGCACCTGCAGTGTTTATGGATCTCATGAACCGAGTTTGCAAACCTTACCTTGACAAGTTCGTGATAGTGTTTATCGATGACATTTTGATATATTCGAGAAGTAAGGAGGAACACGAACAACATTTGCGGGAAATCTTAAAATTATTGAGGCAAGAGAAGTTATACGCAAAGTTGTCCAAATGTGAGTTTTGGCTACAAGAAGTAAAGTTTTTGGGACACATTGTGAACCATCAAGGAATCCAAGTAGACCCAAGTAAAATTGAGGCCATTAAGAATTGGCAAGTGCCTAAGTCACCAAGAGAAATTCGTCAATTCTTAGGACTAGCCGGGTATTATAGAAGATTCATTGAAAACTTTTCAAGTATTGCACAACCTCTAACCCTCCTAACTCAAAAAGATCGAGCATATGAATGGGGAGAAGAACAACAAATGGCCTTCCAAACGTTAAAACAGAAGTTATGTGAGGCTCCAATATTAAGCCTTCCAGATGGAACTGATGAATTGGTGGTATATTGTGACGCATCTCGTAAAGGTTTAGGATGCGTACTGATGCAAAGAAAGAAAGTAATAGCATATGCTTCCCGACAATTAAAAGTACATGAAAAGAATTATACGACCCATGATTTGGAATTGGGAGCAGTTATCTTTGCATTGAAGATTTGGAGACATTACTTGTATGGCACTAAATGTACCATCTATACTGATCACAAAAGCCTACAACACATATTCGATCAGAAAGAGCTAAACATGAGACAAAGGAGATGGGTAGAACTGTTAAATGATTATGATTGTGAGATTAAATACCATCCGGGTAAGGCTAACGTAGTAGCTGATGCTTTAAGCCGAAAAGACAGAATCAGACCATTAAGGGTACGAGCACTCGGAATGATTGTTCAAAGTAGCCTAACCGAACAAGTTCGCATTGCACAAGATGAGGCCTTGAAGACAGATCAGCTAGAAAAAGAAGAACTACATGGAAATGAAAGGAATTTTGAGAAGAAAACCGATGAAGTATATTATTACAAAAACCGGGTCTGGATTCCAACACTTCATAAACTCCGAAAGCTGATACTTGATGAAGCACACAAATCCAAATATTCTATTCATCCAGGTACTGATAAGATGTATAAGGATGTCAAAGAATTTTACTGGTGGCCTGGTATGAAAAAGGATATAGCCGTGTATGTAAGTAAATGTGCAACATGTGCAAGGGTAAAGGCGGAATATCAAAAACCTTCGGGAATGTTACAACAACCCGAAATCCCACAATGGAAATGGGAACAAATTACCATGGACTTTGTGACACACCTTCCTAAAACCTCTCGAGGACACAACGCAATTTGGGTAATTGTGGACCGATTAACCAAATCGGCACACTTTATTCCCATCCGTAACAACTACACCACCGAAAAACTCGCTCAAATTTACATCGATGAAATAGTATCTCGACACGGAGTACCCCTTTCGATTATTTCCGATCGAGACAGTCACTTTACTTCACATTTCTGGCAAGCAGTACAAGAAGCCTTGGGAACCCGAATCGACCTAAGTACAGCTTACCATCCCCAAACCGATGGTCAATCCGAACGAAACATCCAAACCTTAGAAGATTTACTTCGTGCTTGTGTACTGGACTTTAAAGGGAATTGGGATCAACACCTCCCGCTCATTGAATTCTCTTACAATAACAGTTATCACAGTAGTATACAAGCAGCACCTTATGAAGCTCTATACGGGCGAAAATGTAGATCACCACTATGTTGGACAGAAGTGGGTGATACTCAAATTTCAAGATCCGATTTAATTCAGGAAACCACCGATAAAATTCACCAGATTAAGCAAAAATTGAAAGCTGCCCGTGACCGACAAAAGAGTTATGCCGATGTTCGCAGGAAACCGTTATCTTTTGAAATAGGTGATAAGGTATTTTTAAAAGTATCGCCATGGAAAGGTGTTATAAGATTTGGAAAGACTGGTAAACTAGCCCCGAGATACATCGGACCTTTTGAGATTGTCGCAAAAATTGGTCCCGTAGCTTACCGATTAAAACTACCCTTAGAACTGAGCACTATTCACGACGTGTTTCATGTATCGAATCTGAAAAAGTGTTTGACTGATGAAACGACAATAGTACCACTGGAAGATGTTCAGATCAACGAAAAACTCAACTTCGTAGAGGAACCGGTAGAAATTGTAGACGGGAAAACCAAACAGTTACGACACAACAAAATTTCATTGGTAAAAGTTCGGTGGAATTCAAAACAAGGACCCGAATATACTTGGGAACGAAAGGACGAATTCCGAAAGAAATACCCACACCTGTTCCCTAGAAAACCAATGACACATTAAATTTCGGGGACGAAATTTCTTAACGGGGGGGAGAATGTGACATTCATGATAAAACGAGGTACACTATATTTATTACGTAACAAGTAAACGATAAATCGGTTAATTCGTAGTGCTTAAACGAGTAACCGACCGATACTAATTATGACCCGTATACATACTGAGGGGTCATATACGAGTTATATATATGTTATAGAGGCTAACATATTGATATTTAGGCTCCAGTACGTTTAAAACTCTTTAAACGAAAAAGGTTTCGTTTATCGATACGCTATAAGCTTAAACGCAATCGTTAATGTCAAAACAAGCATTGTAGCATCCGTTAAGCCGAAAAAGATTTATAAAACACTTATATGACATGTTCTAAGCAATCCGTGAAAATATTTTGGAATTTTACAACGAGTCAGTACGTTTTTCTTATTTTACAAAAATAAGCTGAAAAACACGCGTTTTTGCGCTATTTCTCATACCCGAATTAATTTTCTTGCGAAAAACCGAACCCGAACTAAACTTGAAGTGGGCTTTTCATGTTTGGGCTTGTATGTATAATTTAATGGGCCAAAACAGCCCATTAAGGGCCTCTTCTTTATTCCGATCGGAATACACACCAAACATCACATTTGTTTTTTTTTATATAACTTCAATCCTAAGTTATTGCTATTCATTTCACCTCTCAAAATATTTCAAGTCCACAGCAGCTCCAGTTCTGTCCTTCCAAACCCTTGCCCAAAACCCTCAAGTAAGTTTCATTTACATGAATTTTTAACCATCCTTTAACTAAGTTATAATCTTATAAACATGTTTTAGTTAGTTTTAAACATGTTTAACCATCCAAAAACCCTAAAAATCAAGTAAAATTATGTTTTGATGTTAAACATGTTTACAAACCAGGAACATATACTTTTTTGGTCAAAAACGCGGATTAGAACATGAATACAACGTTTTTACGGTTAGAAAGTTCGGTTTGAACCCAAAACCGAAACCCTAATTATCAAGGCTGTTACATGGATGATTTATGCTTGGTTTGATGTTATATGATATGTAGATATACTGAGTTTGCAACCCGAGACCCGGAAAGTCGTTTAAGCTAGCAAAATTCATCAAAAACCGACAAGGTAAACCCGTAATACTCGTTTAGGGGCTGTTTAGTATTAGGTTGTGACGTGCTTTTTGTTATCTTGTGAAAATTTGCAGGGACATTAGGGATCACATAAATGAGTCCCTGTTCAAATTTGGTAATTTTTCGATAAACGGAGAATATTTGGTGAATTTATTCCCGTTTATGAGCGTTTATTTGGGAAAAATAGCTAAACATATTGAAAAATTATGAAACTTGGTTTGGAGTTTAATATGTGATGGTAAGATCACTGGTAAAGTTTGGGAATCATTGGAAATGTCTAAGTATGGTTTGTGCGATCATGGCTTAACCGAATTTTAACAGCCGAAAAACGCACAAAAAGGCATTTTTTCAAAAGAGTTAGGTTCTGGAAATTTTGCAGGGGCTATGTAATGACATTAAGGCCATTGGTAAAAATTATCGGATTTTTCGGAGGTCGTTTGATATAAACGGGCCATTTATTACACGATTATAACCTATAAAATGAATTTTTATAAATAAATAAATAATCATAAAATTTCTGAAAATATTTTTATAAAATTCTCCATGTCTTAATGTATTTTTACAAAAATTTACATAATTTATATATAAGTACATATTTAGTTATGATTAATCAAAGATTTAAATTATAATTGTTTTAACGAAATCGGCAGTTTTGTGTTTAACGGACTGACTGGTATGTCAAAATCTCAAAAGTGGCCAAATATCATATTTTTGAATGATATTAATAAAAACGAACTTTTTACGAAAATTCCGGACAATTCGGGTGAATTGTGCGCGTTTTGTATAATCAAAACCGTGTAAAAACGGAAACGAACCCTGCAATCAAACCAGACACCGAAACTTTAAAATTCTTTCATAAATCAAATCATTTTATCAATCAATATATTTACTTAAGTTTTATGTGATCTTACCTAATCCCGAAACGTATAAACGATCAACTGAGCTAGGCTCGGAAAACGGTGAAACTGAGCCAATCCAGTTTTAAACATTTCATAGTATACAACGTCACAATCTAAGACTATGGTCATGTTCTGGGCCTAACAGCTATACCCAGATTATCTATACAGCCCGACTTAGCTTAAACACTGTACTAGTAATAACAATACGATACCGTTTATAGGAATCAGGCTATAAACGAGACATCTGACTATTTGATACGTGATTTCTGTGCGAACTACGATAAGGTGAGTTTCACGACCCCCACTTTCTAAACTGTGTTACGAACTTTGGGGGTGAAAAGCATGTTTACATAAACTGTTATACTTGAAAACGTGTGATGATGTGGATTATCTAAGTACTAACACTTGACAAGTCCCCACAAACACAAGTGATTAACTTCGTGCCGGTGGCGTGTGGATAGTACTATCGGTTTGACAAACCCAACTGTGACAGAGCCGGTGGGGTAAGCCGGAACATATGTAAAAACCAGTTGCACATTGTCATTATATATTTACATACTGCTATGTGGTGTTAGACATAGTACATACATGGGGCAAATTGGCTGTTAAATGCCAACAGGAGTGCATGGGCAGGAGAGGCCATGCAGTATAGCTCGTTTCGGTTTCACTTGTGGCTTAGTATAATGCATCATACACAGACATTTATACATACACACTGTAAACTTTACAAACTCGTGAACTGATTTCATTGATACTCGTGAAACTTGAAACTCACCAACTAGACGTAGTTGACCCGTTTTAACATGCTTTTCAGGTAAAGCAAAAGTGGAATGATTTGCTTACATGCTTGGTGTTAGGAAGAAAGTTGAATAGCTGTGAATAGACGCAGATATAATACTGTATAAGAAGCTCGTAAACCGGTTATGTGTTTTTCTCATCTAGTTTGTAAACTTAGTACCAACCCATGTATTATGATGTAAATTAGTTTATGAATTTTTTTATAAACAATGTTGTTGATAACAGTGTTATCTGTTACATTCCCGTAATACGCTTCCGCAACTACCTAGTCGGGGTGTGACAAGGATACCAAATTTTGCACACATAGTCAAATAAAGCACATATCAGTTAACATGAAAAACATCATATTCAATCACATACACACAAACATTCAATCAAAACTTAGAAAAGATAGTCAGTTAGCACAGTCAAGCACACATCATAAATCAGATTTCATCAGAGTAGATCATTCCCAGGGCTTTCAGAAGAAAGTTGAACCTGGTTCAATCAAGTGGTTTTGTGATTATGTAAGCCAAATTCTCACTTGTATCAACTCTGGTAACTTCAATTAAACCTTTTTCACTACAATCTCTTATGAAGTGATGTCTGATTTCAATGTGCTTGGTTTTGGAATGTTGCACAGGATTCTTAACAATAAAAGATACAGCAGTGTTATCAATGTAAATAGGGGTGTTTAGAAAGTTCAAACCATAGTCCAGCGTCTGATTTTGGAACCAGAGGACTTGTGCACAGCAGGCAGATGCAGCAATGTATTCAGCTTCTGCAGTTGAGATTGAGACAGTTGTCTGCTTCTTGCATTTCCATGACACCAATCTGTCACCCAAAAATTGACATCCTCCTGAAGTGGACTTTCTGCATATGTTGCAGCCATCATAGTCACCGTCTGTGTAGGGTGTTAGATCAAAAGACTGGTTCTTTGGATACCAAATTCCCAAGTCAGGTCTTCCCTTCAAATATTTGAAGATCCTCTTGACAGCATTCATGTGGGAGACCTTGGGGCTTGACTGAAATCTAGCATAAACACATACTGCAAACATGATATCAGGCCTTGAAGCAGTTAGATACATCAATGATCCAATTTTTGCTCTGTACTCATGCTCATCCACTGGCTCCCCTTTTCATCAGCTACCATCTTTTCATTTGAATCCATAGGAGTTGAAGCTGTCTTCAAATCATTGCACTTGAATTTGTCAAGTATGTCATGTACATACTTAGACTGGTAAATGAAAATCCCATCAGTCTTTTGCTGAACTTGTAAGCCAAGGAAGAAGTTCATTTCTCCCATTGAACTCATGCTATACTTGGATTTCATCACCTCTTCAAACTCCATACACATCTTTTCATTGGTTGACCCAAAGATAATGTCATCCACATAGACTTGTAATAAGAGCAAATCTCTTCCTTTCTTCTTGTAAAAGAGGGTCTTGTCAATATCTCTCCTTTGGAAACCATTTTCATGTAGGTGATTTGACAGTTCATCATACCAAGCTCTAGGGGCCTGATGCAGTCCATACAAGGCTTTGTTCAATTTATATACCCTGTTAGGATAGATAGGAGCCTCAAAACCTGGTGGTTGAGAAACATACACCTCCTCTTCTATCTTTCTATTTAGGAAAGCAGATTTGACATCAAGCTGGAATACCCTGATATTCTTTGAGGCAGCATAAGCTAAGAAGATTATTATTGCTTCAAGTCTTGCAGTGCAAAGACCTCCTCAAATTCAATCCCTTCTTCTTGTAGGCATCCTAAAGCTACAAGTCTAGATTCGTTCTTGATCACAATACCCCTTTTATCCCTTTTGTTTCTGAACACCCATTTTGTTCCAATTGCGTGTCTGTTTCTTGGCCTGTCTACAAGTTCCCAAACTTGTAGATCTCTAAATTGAGCCAACTCCTCTTGCATTGCTTGCACCCAAATGTTGTAACTTAGAGCTTGAACAATATTCTTCGGATTCGTTTAGGATAGAAAGCAAGAGTACAGACAAATGTTTGCAGTTTCAAAATGACTTCTTGTAACTCTTTCATATATATTGCCAATGATGTGTTCAAAGGGATGATTCTTTTCAACATAATGTGTTTGAATTATCACATCAGTTGACACAGTTGTGTCAAGATTTGATTCATTGAATTCTGGTTCTTCAATGCTCAAATCAGGTGAAGAATCATCAACTTCAGGTGTCTCCTCATTGATCTGACCTGAGGTGGATGCACCATTGTTTCCCAATCTTAGTCTCTCAAATAAATCTTGAAACCTTGCACCTGTAGTAGTTGCTTCTTCAGTTTTATTTCTTGGATCCTCCTCATTTTGTACTTGATCATTTTGCACTTCTTGATTGTCTTGATCATCATTTGCTTGATCTTGTACTGGACTTTCATTGTTCTCTTGATTGTCATCTTGGACTTGATCAATATCTGTCCTAGAGGAGTCCTTTATGAATTGTATTCCTTTTCTTTACTTGCAACCTTTTTCCACAGCTTTTCCAAATCCAATGTCTTTTGTTTTGACTCTTCAAACACACTGGTTTTCAAAAAGGTTTCATCATAGTCTTCAGGATAGATATTGAAAGACTTTATCAATTTCTCTAAATCAAATAACCATGATGCACCATCAACTGTGTTGAATTGGTTTTCATTGAAAACTACATCTGAGGATTCAATTGCAACCAAATGATCTTTCACATACACTCTGTAGGCCTTTGAGTGTGTAGAATAGCCTATAAAGAAACAGTCTAAGGATTTAGCTTGAAACTTGTTCAAGTAATCCTTTGTGTTCAAAATAGAACATTTGCATCCAAAGGCTTTGAAAAACTTGATATAGGGTTTTCTGTCATAGAAAATTTCATATGGAGTCTTGTTATAACTTTTGTTTATTAGTACCATGTTCTGAACATAGCATGCTGTGTTAATTGCTTCTGCCCAAAATGTGACAGGTAGATTAGCATCAGCAAGCATGGTTCTTGCTGCTTCAATGAGTGTTCTATTTCTTCTCTCAGCAACACCATTTTGTTCAGGAGTTCTAAGAGTTGAGAATTGTTGAAGTATTCCTTTGTTGTTGCAAAATTCTTCAATAACACCATTCTTGAACTCAGTACCATTGTCACTTCTCATCACCTTAACACTTTTATCCAATTGATTCTCAACTCTGTTAACACAGTTCATAATGAATTCAGCAGCCTCATCCTTTGTACTTAGGAATAAACCAAAGTATATCTTGAAAAATCATCAATGATCACAAGACATTATCTTTTCTTCCCAATTCTTGGTACACTCACAGGACCAAAGAGATCCATGTGAAGCATTTCAAGCACTTAATCAATTGTGTTTATTAGTTTAGTCTTGTGAGAAGACTTGTGCTGCTTTCCTTTCTGGCATGAGACACAGTTGTCATCCAATTTAAACTCTCTGGTAGGTAAGCCAATGACATGCTCACCCTTGACTAACTTGTTCATGTTCTTCAGATTTACATGACAGAGTTTCCTATGCCACAACTTTGACTCATTTTCAGTGGCTTTAGAAACAAAGCATATGCCACCCCTAGAAACAGCATCCTTCATGTTAAGTTCATACAAATTTCCATTCCTTGGGGCCATCATCATGATCATGACAGGTGAAATAACATACTCAGGCCTTAAGATGAAGCAGTGTGAATCATCAAAGCCAACTTTGTAACCTTTATCACACATCTGAGATATGCTTAAAAGATTGTATTAAAGCCCTTCAACATAGAAAACATTGTCAAAAGTAACTTTGCCATTTGTCAAAATTTCTTTTCCAACAATTTGTCCTCCATTCTCATCACTGCCAAATGCCACGGGTCCCTCAAACTTCTCTTCATAGTTGACAAGTGACCTTTTGTCACAAGTCATGTTCCTAGAACATCCACTATCCAAATCCCATACTTCATTCAGTGTAGTGGACTGTTCCTGCACAATACAAAGAAAGTGATTAGTTAGGTGATGAAGTGCAAGCTACCGTAACTTGCAAATCATTAGTTTCATTTTCAATGGCAGCATTGGGAGTGAGTGTAATGGGTTCAGGGTCTTCATGAGTAATTTCAATGTGATCTTAATCATCAGTTTCATATCCACACTCTCTTGGAGTTTTCACAAATGAGGTTCTGCTCTCACACTCATAAACTTCTTTGTTACATTCCTGAACAACATAGTATTTCTTGCTTGAAAAGTTTCTCACGTCCATACTTATCTCCTCTTTGATTTCAAATTTTGGTTTCCATAGAAAACCTTGAGGTTCATAACCATGTTTCAACAAGAATTTCTCATCTCCAGTTAATTCAGTAGGTTTCTTTCTATGAAGAACACATTTGTTTATCTACTTTTCACTGTTTAGTGATCCTTGAGAATCATCAGACTTAACTGACATTGTGTCATTGTTGGGAATGATTCTCAAAGGTTGGAAATTCTTCTTCTTTACATACTTAGTCTTCTTAGGAGATTTACTTCTTCAACTTTGCTTACCAATTGGTTTCCCAAATCTCATCAGCTTGCTTTTCTTTGTTAGTCTTTTTTTCAGCTTGCTGATCAGACTCATTCTTCTTCTCATTTTCACTCACCTTCCCCTTTCCCAAATATTCTTCATACTTCAGTTTATAGAGAACAAAGTTATGTCCAAACTTTGTCTCATTTGGAACATGGAAGGGTTTGAAGTTGAGTCTATCATTACAGGTCTCAGTGCGATGGCCATACTTATCACATCTCTTGCCCCACACTTTTCCTTTGAATTTTTCATGGTCAGATCCCTTTTTAAACCTTTCACTTAGTCTTGGTGGATCAACCCCAAGTGTCTTCTGAGTCTTCAGACCATCAAAGTCAATTGAGAAAGGAACAAATTCATCTATCTTGATATCATTTCTCTCAACCTTTCCCTTGACAAAGATAATTTTCTTCATATTCATAGGCTATTCATCTAGGCTTCCTTTGTGCCTTGACTGTCTCTTTTCATATTCTTTCATGGTTTCCACTTCCCCAATATCAAATACTTCATGACTTGAAAATACTGGGTACACTGGAATGAAGTTGTCACATACAACTGTTTCAGTCACTTTCTTCTTATTGTTGTCTTTGATTCTTTGCAGCATATTCTTGCTTGGAGGTCTTATTGCATTATAGCTAACTTTTGACCTTTCACATATGTCAAAAGACACATGTTCTTTTCTAATTCTTTCATTCATTTGCTTCATCTTTGGTGTCACTGGTGGTAGGTGTAGCAGTTTTTCAATTGAGTCTGGTTTCTTATATCTTCTACCTCTTTCAGCAGCTTTAATTTCTTCATCAGTGATTTGATCACTCAGGTCACTTAAGTCATCAGCATTCAAAACCTCATAATTAAAGTCATCTTTAGAGACTTTCACATCTTCCTTCACAACATATTCTCCCTCTTCATTCACTTCAACCTTCTTATACAGATCAACAAACTCTTCTCTATCTTGAAACACTTCTCTGAACTGCTGGAGATAACCATCCCTCTTTACTTTGTCAACTTTGGGTAAAAAGTTGTTGTTGAATGGAGGTGGAACAGCCTTATACTTGTCTTTCTCACTAATTTGGTTCAGAATGCCACATATGTTTCCTGTGGAGACCAAATTCTTTAAGAATTCATTATCAACTTTCAGCTTTGTGTTCTTCACCTTCTCTTCAATCAACATCTTCTTCAACCCATCAATTTCAGTAATATGCCTCTGTTGAGCTCTATAGCTACTCACACAATCATCTTCTAAACTTCTGATCTTCTCTTCATTAACAACATCACTCGCTTGATACCCATTGATGATGCTTTGTTTTCTGAAATACTCACCCTCTAGCTTGCCTATTTTCATATTTAAAGCGGTAATTGTTTCATTTAAGTCAGTGATAGGTGATGAGTGTACCTGAGAAGATGATGTTCCAGCCTCATTCTCAATCTTTTCCATGAATGCAACATTAGAGCTTTAATGTCATCTTCATGATTACTCCAGTCAAAATCACCATCTTGTTGTGCAGTAACAGCTACATTTCCTTGATTTCTTGGTTGAGTTTGATTGGGCTTGTTGAGGTTGTTTTGAGCAGCTTGAGGGAATTGGTTTCTTTGGTAGTTTTGATATTGAGGAAAAACTTGTTGATTATTCATTTGGGGCTGTTGAAAGTTGTTGAAGTTGGATTGTTGTTGTTGAAGTTGTTGTTTCTGTTCTGATTCTGCTGATAATTCTGTTGATATTGCATTTGGTTTCTAGGCTGTTGATTTTGAAACTGATTAGCTTGAAACTTTCTGGGCTGGTTACACTCCCTAGCAAAATGTCCAGGCTGTTGGCAGTTGTAACAAATAGCCTTCGACTTATCAAATCCAATCATTTCATTTGGCCCAGAGACCAATGATCTACCAGTTCTATTGAATAACCTCTTGTTTCTCAGTCATTGTAGCTTGCCATTTTAAATCCATATCCTCAAGGTCATCAGCATCTATTTGTTCCAAGTCATCTTGGATGACACTTGTATGGATTAAGTTCTTAGCCACAAATGCATTATATGACTCAGTGAACATTGAAAAGAGTGCTTGAGTGTCATTTGCTTAATCATTGTTTCCACCAGAGTATGGCACATCTCCAACTGCCATTGAGGCAGTGTCATTTTCTTCAATAAGTTGGACATTGAACCTTGTCTGATTTCCATGATGACTTGACTACCACCAACAAATGATCTAGGTGTATCTACACCATGTTCTGTTGGTTCCTCTATGATGGGAATTTGGTGTTGGTTATTGGTAGACAAGTTTCCCATGGGTGCAATTAATGCATTAGAAATATTGAAACAAGGCTTTTCTTCTTTGATCATCTCATTTTCGATCATTTCAATTTCTGCAGCTTGAAGGAAGCACACTACATCATCCACTTTCAAATCATTGAAGTTGGGCTTCTGGAGGATGAATTTGCAGATAGTGTACCATTCCTTTGGCATTAAGTTGAGCAGCTTGGTATTCAGGTCAAAATAAGTCATGACATAGTCAGTTGTTCGGAGGTCATTCAAAATTGCAAAGAATTTCTCAAGGATGGACTTCAACCTTTCTCCATCTTTGTATTTAAATCTCTCAAGCTGTTGCTTGAGCCTTTGCTTCTTTATGTTCTTTAGCTCAGTGTTTCATTCGAACATTTCAAGAATTGCATCATACATTGCCTTTGCGGTAGGATGATGTGCAACCTTGGTAAGTATTTCCCAAGACAGTCCTAGCTTAATCATTGCTAAGGCCCTGTCATCCACTTTCCTCAACCTATCTCTTACAGCACCAGTAACAGCTACACCATCAGTGGCTTGTGGTCCATTTTTGGTTGAATCCCACATGTCTACATCATTGTTGCACACAGCCGCTTCAAATAGTACTTTCCATTTGGTGAAGTTTTCATGCCCATAAAGTCTAGGTATTTTGTTAGTGGACACTTCTTGTTCTTCAAGACCAGACATTTTGGTTGTTTGAAAAACAGAAACAGAGTAAAAATCAAATTTTCAAATGAAAATAATCATATTTGACTATCAAATCCTCAGATCTGATGAATCTAGTCCGATTGGAACAAGAAATGATAATAAAGATGTAAACTTTAACTAAAATAAGGAAAAGAAAACACCGGATGTTTGTAGATCTGGACGGAAAAGAAGAACATAGTAGCTGACGTCACTCTCCAATGGAACAGTGCTTTGCTTACATCATTGTTCTTCTTCAGATCTTCAATCAGCAACAAGTTCTTTACCCAAATCAGCAATCAACAAGCTCTGATACCAATTGATAGAACCGAGCCCCGGTGCGGAAGGGTAAATAATCGGTATTATTAACAGTGGAGCTCGGATATGGGGTTAGGATCGAATCTCAATCATATTCACTCTTGAAAGATGTTTGGACGGATGGGGTATATTGGGAGAGAGCCTGATTTGCTTAACAATCAATAATAGGATGAACAATTGTAATCAAAACACAAAAGATAGAATCTGGCAGTATGATTTCATTAGTCGAATGATTCTCATAAAGAAGAACCACTCATACATACATACATACACAAGAAATATCAGCCACCTCCAGGAGAGCTCATCCTGGAGGCGGAGACTCTCTCAAAGGGATAAAACCCTAGATCTCACTCAATACACAATACACTCACACATACTAGACAAATGAATAAAAACATCTATTTATACTAGTCTAGCATGACTTGGTTTTCAAGCCATCCACCCTTGGTTGAGACCAAGTAATATGTTTTTCACCCAAAAATTAAATCGATGCGTCGGTCTAAAACATAAGTTCCAACAATCTCCCCCTTAGACCGATGCCATCGAATTTCTTCCATGATCACCTCAAAAACTCGTTGTCTTTCGTTGAAATTCTCCCCCTCACGTTAAGCTTCTCCCATTGTTCATTCCGAATCATCACTCTTATATCACCTTTGGATATTGTTTTATGGGAATATGAACGAGGCTTTGAACTTCAAAGATCAACTTCAAGTAACAAGGTCATCTCAAAAAGAAAGAAACTCAATGTGATCATTAAATAATCTTCCATTCTTCAAATCTGTTTCTTCCTTTGTAAATCATCTTCAAACCATTCCCTGAATCAAGATAGCATTCAAGTCAATCATTACCCGTTCTTGACTGTTCAAGTGACTATTTCATAGGAGGTTAGACTCTACTGATCATCCTTTCAACATTGTTGCTCGTGATGACTCCATCTTCTCATCCGTACTAGGAAATCTGAAAAGTTATAAGTGATGAAACGTCTTTAACAAACCATGGATTATTGATCTTGATCAACTTTTCCTTAACCTGAGTCTTTTACTTGATTTGAAGCTAGCCATTTGCAATGAAATTCAAAGATTTTTACTCCCCCAATTTCGTTGCAATTGTCTTTAATAAATGTGTCTTCAAATCAAGTGTGGGAGAAGCAATCTTGACCATCCTTATCAAGATTGTAAAAATCTGAAAATAAACATATTCATATGTTGGTTGACACTAAAAGTGATTAAATCCTTAAGCTTGGTTAACACTTGTTCTTGTAAAGCTTTTGATGAATTCTTGAAATTGGATGAGGTTTGAATTCCATAAGCTTGTTGATGATTGAAGAAAAATTACCAAAATACCCCTGAGTACATATCTTCAGTAGAGAACAGCTTGGTCAAACGGTCAACGGCACCAAAAATCTCAAAAGTTTCTTCAAAACCTTGAAATGTTTCACAAACACAAACATTCTGTTCCCTAGCACACATGTGCTTGAGAGTAAAAAGATGCAGTTTCATGAAGGTTTTCATTACTAGCACAAAGCATGCTTGGTTTCATTACTAGCACAAAGTGTGCTTGGTAGCACAGAGCATGCTCGGTTTCACAAATTGTTCTCAGTAGCACTAGCACATAGCATGCTCGGGAGTAAAAGTGTGCTCGGGAGTACTTACTAGCACTAAGCATGCTCGAGAGTACTTCACTAGCACTAAGTGTGCTCGGGAGCCTTCACTAGCACTAAGTGTGCTCAAGATTTAAAAAGATAGTTTTCTTGAGAAGACAATGAATATGCTCTGGGTTTCACAAAGTGTGCTCGAATTTGATGTGCTCGATATAAGACGTGCTCGAGATAACCTGTGCTTGAACGAAAAGACTTTGAAACGGGTTAAATTTGGGTTTGAGGTTAGTAAATGGACCTGTTTGGGTTTGAAAACGGGTCTGTTAACAAGCCTGTTTTTTTGGAAAATAATGCTATCCGCCAGGGATCGACCTATCCGTAGCGGATAGGTTTACAATAAATTATATTATAATATATAATTATATTTTATAATTATAATAAAATGAAATTAAACATTAAATAATATTTTAATTTATAATCCTTTAAATATAGATGGCGAATAACTACGTTGACAGGGATGAGCTTCTAGATGGATTCGCGCCTTTAACGTTTGAGGAGCAGACCGATTACCATATCCGGTTTACGCAGCTCCGGCGTATGACGCCGCAAGCTGTCACGACCTTGTCTATGACTTTTATAGATAGTTTCGGGGCAGGAGACAGGTTGACGGATGTTATTGTGGGTGATACACCATGGCACAGATTGTTTATTGTCGCCCAGCCAGCGTACCGGCGGTCATACTAGAGGTTTACTCTACGTTCACTTTCAGGTATTTTTGCTTTTTAAATAACTTATAAACTAGATTTACCTAACGTGTTACTATGGTTTCAGGCCACGGCTGGCTGGAGAGCCGTAGATCTCGATGTTGGTTGCTGATGCAAATCATGATCAAGCGGAGGTTCAGTTTCGTATGTTCGGGGTGGACCGTTACCTTTCGATGGAGGAGTTTGTTGTGGCGCTCGGCTTTTACACACGCAGGAGGTATTCTAGCCTATTTACATGCAGAGCATACACATGACACCAGATGACGTGTTGAGGCATTGATAGAGGGCTATTGGCGATGGTGCTTTCCATTTCCCGGCCACCGCCACCAACGTCAAGGCCTCATCCATCAGGGACCCGTTGCACAGGCATTATATTATAATATAATATAATATTATATTATATTATATTATATTATATTATATTATATTATATTATATTATATTATATTATATTATATTATATTATATTATATTATATTGTTGTATAGGTGCCTGCACCGGCTTATCGCTTTGACCATACAGGGTCGTCACCAAAAGGCATATCACTGCAACCTTCGCGACCTGTTTTTTATGCGGTGCCTACTTACAGACAGACACAACAACCTAGCTCGAGCGTTCGGCGACTACTTCGCCACTTACTGGAACAGGCAAAGCCGAAGGTCGATGCTCGGTGGCTCATACGTTACGCAGGTTGCGATCAGTTTGGGCCACTGGCCCTCAACTGCCTGAGCTACCCATTCAGCCGTTGATTTACCCGCGCGAGCTGGATTGTTTGCGGGCACAGGGCATGAACATCGTCCGGAGGATAGACGGCCAGTACCGCCTGGTCACTGATCTATGGGCACCCCGCTTACATCCCAGTCCTAGTTGTCGACCCTACGCCATTCGAGGAGCCGGAGGTGCAAATTCAGGACATCATGGCTCACCCTGCGGACAGTGAGGGGGTGATCAGGTACGTTCTATTTATCATTTAAATTCTTTTTATATCTTCGTGTTATTAACGTTAATTTATCGTGTTCATAACAGCCACCGCATTATGAGGACCCGCAGCACGTTCCGCGTACATATCACGGTGTGCGTCTGGATGCGACCACTGACTCCCGGCTACGGAGACTAGAGCATAGGATGTCACAGCTCTAGCAGGGGATGTCACAGCTCCAGAGTCAGATGGCCTGTGCGGTTGGGTTTATGTCCGCCATCAGCATGGTCAGTGATACACGACACTAGCGCCACGTTTCGACCACGAGGCGAGCACATCAAGCGTCATACACCCACGAGACGGAGACGATGCTGAGGGGAAGTCGGCCACACGCAGAAGAGATAGCGACGACGACGCGGGTGGTGCTGCAATTTGGATTTGTTTATATATTTTGTTTTTTTTTCAAACTCATTGTTATGTATTATATATTATTATATAGATTTGGTTTTGTTTATGTTGTTTTGTTTCACTTTTAAATTTGTTGTTTCGTTGTAATTTTAAAACCGATGGATTGAAAACCAAAAAATATTAAAAATAATAATATGTTACACCCCACTAACACAAAAAACAAAAAAAAAACAAAATAAAAAAAAAGTAAAAAACAAAAAAACAATAAAATAATAATAAATAAAAGGACAAATAAACACATTATTTCAAAACACCCGGCCCATCCGCCGTGGATAGCCCTCTCCACCACGGATAGGGGGTGTTCCCGATTTTAAATGCTTTATAGACAATAAGAAAACCCAAAAGGCATTCCTCGTATCCAATTCTACTCTGGTTCACAGAATTTAGTGTCATTTTCCATTCCAGACAAGAAAAAGAAAAGCAGTAAAGTAGATAACATAAATAACACTATCAGTACTCAAAATCACATTCATTAACAAACCAATTTTATGTTTTAACCAAGACAAGACACAAATAATTACTTTCACTGTTTCCACTCATTTTTGTACCTTCTAAAGCACACCTAAAGAATCTTCAGAGTTAAAATACTCATCTTTCTTTTTTTTAATTTCATGATATTCTATCATACTCTAAACATAATCAACAAAAGTTAGACATATGTGTCATCATTTGTTTTTCCTTAAAAATTCTAAATGTTAATTCTAACTACACACAGGGGATGAGGAGTCAGAGGCCCGTTTACTGACCAAATTTTCTACTGACACATGTGCTGATGACGGCGTTTTCTTGTCGTCTGACCTTCAAATTATCAGCTGTAGAGTAGTTAAACGAATATAACAAATTTTCTATTGTGACACCATTGACCCTCGAGCTGACTAAATTTTCATATTAGTCTTAACGACGCCGTTTTCTTGTAGTTTGACCTTCAAATTATCAGTTGTAAAGTGGTTAAAGCGAATGCAACAAGTTTTCTAATGTGGGTCATCAAATGCAAAGATCTGCTTTTGCCCCTGTTCATACATCTTACGACTTTCCTTCAATGTTCGCGGTTCTTCAGTAATATAGATATTAATGTCGCCGTTTTCTTATAGTCTTGAACCTCAAATTTTCTTCCTTGAACCGCCAACTAAAAAGTTTTGATTCCACGACTGCTTATACATCTTATGGTTAGAAAAAGCAGAAATCGGTGTAGCCGTTGGAGTACGGCACAAGCTCCTCAAACGGAACCTCGGTGCTCACGGTACCACTATAATGGCTATGGACTAACTCAACCTCGGCAAAAAATAAACTGTAAACCGGTCTGTGGTCAGAAAACCTTGACTCACCACGTACATATGATAATTGATGAAGACCTCCTCCATACCACAAGATCCGATCACACCTTCAAATGTGAAATAATTTCATACATAAACAAATATGCAACACGGGTATATGTTTTCATTAAATAAAATGTCAGTATCAAAATATTTACCACGCAGGTGTTCTTCTTTTCTTCTTATGGCGCAGATTATCACCCGTGTATCGATCTGAATTAGTTAAATATTTGTATGTAGGCGGGAAATATATCTTCCCTTCTTTCCATCCTTGGAAAACACGGCCCCTTCTTTGCTCGATTCGCAACTGCATGAAAAAAGATAAAAGAACTTCAATCGAAAATTTATAGCTAAAGAAGAATATTATTTTTACACTAAGAAAATAATATTTCCCATACCTGATCTTTCTCCAACAATGCTCTCCAGTTTTGCATCTCGACAAGCGCCTTTGCTGACCGATACGAGAGGGCAATTCGGTAATTTAGATCCCCGAGCCATATTATTCGGCTGAAATTATATAAAAATCATCAGAATTTAACAACTGTTCATAAAAGGCTAATATGAATATTCCATATGTAGAGATAAACAATGGTCGTCTCCAGCGCTGGTCAAGATGGGTTGACCCAAAAATAATATTTTGTCAATTTGTTTTTAACCTTTTCTTATGTAATTAATGCCTATATCTCTAACAAACAATTTGAGAGATTGTATTTGTATCAAAATAGGATTCAGTTGACTTGTTTGATCCATTTGACACGTTACATTTTTAGCTAAATATTTTGAGATAGTTATCTTACTCGTGTTCGAGTATTGTCTCAGGTGATTTATCATCTTCAACACCTTGAACACGCGGAAATCTTGTTTTCTTAGTGATTTCCATGAAATCCGAATTACGTCTCAGTTCGTCTCCTTCCTTTTGGCCCGATGTCAAATGACTACACACAAAGCAAAAACTTGTTTGATGCAACAACATGCTCACAGACACTGATCCCTGCATTTACAAGCACAAAACAAAACATTCATATTAAAAGGTTAAACATTAAACTATTATTACTATTGTTATTGTTATACCTTATTGCCAAGATAACCCATTAACCCTCTGCCAACACAAGACACTTTAATGTTTGTAACATGTTCCCTTAATTCACTTTTAACCCACACAGTAAGAAACACGCCAACCATCTGTTTACTTGCAACTAAACAATAGCTAGAACAACCATCATCATCATTACTGGATTCCCAGTTTGACATTGGTGAGAATGAGTTGATGTTAGTTAGATCTTCCATTGAATAGTCACTCGGTCTTTGACCCCACGAGTAATTACTCGGCCTGTGACTCGATGAGTAGTCGCTCGGTCTGTAACCGACAGAATAATCACTCGGTCGATGACTAGAACATGAATAATCACTCGGTCGGTGACTCGAACTGCTGCAGTCGCTCGGTCTTTGACCGAACATTGCGCGGTCGCATACGCTGTACCGCCTGTCAAGGTTCGGGTCAGTTTCATTTAGCCAGTTTTGAGGTGCCTGAAATGACCTGCGGTTGAAAAACGATGACGTTTGGTGTCGTGTGGAGCCTTCGAAATCAGCGTCGTACTCGGCTACTGGATCGGGTACGGGAGAGGGTGTGTAGCAGGCATTTGAGTCGCTGGATCCAGGTCGGTTGTTGAGTGTTGTACGGATTAGATTCACCCATTTTTTTGCGGGACCGTTGTCTTCAGTGCCTAGAATGTTGGCAGCAATAAGAGGAACAACTTCTTGGAACCTGAAATAACATACCTGAACTGTTAGAAATTGAAAAGTGGTCAAACAAGCAGTTAGATAGGCCCAAAAGTGGCCAAACGGGATGTATGATAAGTCGAAATGTGGTCAAACAGGATGTATGATAGGGCGAAAAGTGGTCAGATGGGCCGTGTGTGATAAGGAGAAAATGGTCACAGGCGGTCTAACCAGCATATGATATGACAAAATTTGGTCAAACACGCTATATGATATGTTGAAAAGTGGTCAAATGGGTCATCTGATGGGCAAGAAGTGGTCAACCGGGCCGTCTGATACAGCAAAAAGTGGTCAAACGGGTCATCTAATAGGACAAAAAGTGGTCAAGTGGGTCATCTGATAGGGCGAGAAGTGGTCAAACGGGCCGTCTGATACAGCAAAAAGTGGTCAAACGGGTCATCTAATAGGACAAAAAGTGGTCAAACGGGTTGTCTAATACGAAAAAAAGTGGTCAAACAGGTCGTCTAATAGGACAAAAAGTGGTCAAACGGGTCGTCTGATACAGCAAAAGGTGGTCAAACGGGCCGTCTGATACAGAATAAAGTGGTCAGACGGGCCGTCTGATACAGATAAAAGTGGTCAAACGGGCCGTCTGATACAGAAAAAAGTGGTCAAGCAAAAAGTTGTCAAACGGGTCATCTAATACAGAAAAAAGTGGTCAAACATGTCGTCTGATACAGAAAAAAGTGGTCGAACTGGCAGTATCATAGTGCGACAAGTGGTCAAACGGGTCGTCTGATACAGCAACAAGTGGTCAAACCAGCCGTGTTATAGTGTAACAAGTGGTCAAAGCAGCCGTGTTATAGTGTAACAAGTGGTCAAAGCAGCCGTATAACAGGGCAAAAACTGGTAAAAACAGGACATACAACAGGGCGAAAATAGGCATATGGGTCATAAGAGAGGCAGATGACTCAGGCCGTAAGACCGAGTTAAAAACCCATAAAATAAAAGTGAAATAGAAGGAGAAATGACATGTACCCAAGAACATAAATGCCGGCAGGAGGTGCGGCATGTAACCAGTCATCAAGATTCATGTTAGTCGAAGGACATTTGCCTCCGACATTCCAAGTAGCCGAAAATATGCTGCATCATTAATAATACAACGTTTAATATTCATAAGTATAGCGTCAAAAAATCTAGAGTGAAAAACAATGATGATATGATTTGAGTATGATGGTACCTATAATTGTGGACATTAATAACCTGTGGGTTGTCAAGATCCACCCTCCCCCACCTACCAGTAGTACTCGTATCTGTTGGATGTACCCCATTAATGTACTCTTCATTTCCTCAATCATAATAATAATAATAATTGTACTTAAAAACAAACAAACAAACAAACAAACAAACACTAGTAAGTAAGTAAGTACCTGTTTTGGATTTCTTGATTGCAGGTGGTTCTCTCTCCCACATGCTACCATCAGAGACAACATTATCATCCGCCTGAGATTTGGTCTTTATATTCAACCACTTTCGCACCAGTTTCTTCGACCAAGAAAACTTCAAACACAAAATATATAATTCAAACCCTTGTAAGTGACAATTAATTACGTAGCAGAAGAGAAGTAGAGTAAAAAGCAGCACCTTATGAGTAGTAGTAGTAGTAGTAGTAGTTTTAGAATTTGCATCTGCCATAGGTTCATGCAGAGAGAAGTGGAGTTGTTGAAAGAATTAAGCCAACAGTGGGTAGAGTGTTGGTGGTTGATGAAGACAATGTAGATATTGATGTGGCGTGTGTGGGTATGAGGCATTAAGGCTGAGGGGTGCGGAGCGCGAGAAACGGCGCAAGTGGCGAGGCGGTCGCGCCCCGGGGCGCGAGCACCACACCACCGAGGCGCGAGAGGGGCGCGAGCGCGGAAAAAGAGGCAGGCGCGGGTGGGCTAGCGGCTGAGAATGGCGTGAAGGTTTCTTGGTTTGCGTGAATATAGCCGTTTGGGCTCGTTTTTTATTAAAAAAAAAAATTTTTTTCCATACAAATTTCTCTATATATTCACCTATATCCAACACAAACCCACAACAATATAACATACAATCTTTTCTCTCTATTAACCTATATCAAACCCAAACCAACACCAATATCACATACCAATATCACATACCACACCCAAAACCCAAAATCACCCCATCTTCCAAACCTTTTTTTAAAAACATGGCTGGAAATTGGTACCCAAACCTAGAATCAGATTACAGTTACGACGATTTATGGTCGGCACCGGACCAAGCGATGTTTTATTCGGGGTCGCAACAACCATCCGGCTTTCAACCATCCAACATACAACCGTCTCCTAACTTTGTAGTTCCGGAGACACAAGAACCAGAAGGTGAAGCTGCGGGACAAAGAAGACGCGTCCACCGGAAAAAACAAATTGCAACGGACGGGTCGGGTTCGGCTTCGACCGGAAGGACGAAACGGAAAATCACTCCGTGGTCATCGGATGAGAAGGAAGCCCTGTGTCGGGCTTGGATAGTCACTTCTGAGGATCGGCGTTGCGGTAATTGTTTTAACGTTTTTAAAAATGATTTTTAATAAAAAAGTTAAATAAAAAAGTTAAATGACTTACAAATTTATTTATGCATTTTGCAGCCGACTACCAAAAGAGCAAGGTCTTTTGGACAAAGGTTAGGGAGACGTTCTATTCGCTCGTTGGGAGTACAGAGCGGACCGCCGATATGATTTCGGGTCGGTGGACCGAAATCAGAAAATTTGTCGGCTTGTTTACTAATCTGTTCAACAGGAACGCCGGTCGTATGAGACCAAGTGGCAGTGACGATTTGGCGGTTTATAATTTCACTGTCGAAGAGTGGAGGCAGGAGTGCCTGCGGAGGTATGGGACGGTGAAGACGTGGGACGATGTAAAGGTGTGGGAGAGGTTGAGAAGGTGTTCCAAGTGGGTTGAGCTGGTGGCGCCGGACGTTGATGCGGAAGTAGGGCCGAAACGGACTAAAACTAGTTCGTCTGGAGCGTACAGCACTTCCGCCGGGTCGGATTGCCGGGTTGGATTCGACCTAAACGTTGCGGGGGAGGAAACGTCTTCACCGCCGAGAAGGCGGCCATTGGGAAGGGACGCCAGGGGCAAAAATCCGGCTGAGGGGGAAGCCGTAAACATCAACGATCTTGTTGAATCCCTCAATAAATTCAACAAAACCATGGAGGTGGTCTCTAGTTTTAGTCCGTTTCGGCCCTACTGAAGTCTCTTGTAAGGAATTCCAAATCTCTCATTCTTTTTTTTTCCTTCCAAATCTCTCATTCTTTTTTTTTCCTTTTTGTCATTAGAGACCACCTCCATGGTTTTGTTGAATTTATTGAGGGATTCAACAAGATCGTTGATGTTTACGGCTTCCCCCTCAGCCGGTTTTTTGCCCCTGGCGTCCCTTCCCAATGGCCGCCTTCTCGGCGGTGAAGACGTTTCCTCCCCCGCAACGTTTAGGTCGAATCCAACCCGGCAATCCGACCCGGCGGAAGTGCTGTACGCTCCAGACGAACTAGTTTTAGTCCGTTTCGGCCCTACTTCCGCATCAACGTCCGGCGCCACCAGCTCAACCCACTTGGAACACCTTCTCAACCTCTCCCACACCTTTACATCGTCCCACGTCTTCACCGTCCCATACCTCCGCAGGCACTCCTGCCTCCACTCTTCAACAGTGAAATTATAAACCGCCAAATCGTCACTGCCACTTGGTCTCATACGACCGGCGTTCCTGTTGAACAGATTAGTAAACAAGCCGACAAATTTTCTGATTTCGGTCCACCGACCCGAAATCATATCGGCGGTCCGCTCTGTACTCCCAACGAGCGAATAGAACGTCTCCCTAACCTTTGTCCAAAAGACCTTGCTCTTTTGGTAGTCGGCTGCAAAATGCATAAATAAATTTGTAAGTCATTTAACTTTTTTATTTAACTTTTTTATTAAAAATCATTTTTAAAAACGTTAAAACAATTACCGCAACGCCGATCCTCAGAAGTGACTATCCAAGCCCGACACAGGGCTTCCTTCTCATCCGATGACCACGGAGTGATTTTCCGTTTCGTCCTTCCGGTCGAAGCCGAACCCGACCCGTCCGTTGCAATTTGTTTTTTCCGGTGGAAGCGTCTTCTTTGTCCCGCAGCTTCACCTTCTGGTTCTTGTGTCTCCGGAACTACAAAGTTAGGAGACGGTTGTATGTTGGATGGTTGAAAGCCGGATGGTTGTTGCGACCCCGAATAAAACATCGCTTGGTCCGGTGCCGACCATAAATCGTCGTAACTGTAATCTGATTTTAGGTTTGGGTACCAATTTCCAGCCATGTTTTTAAAAAAAGGTTTGGAAGATGGGGTGATTTTGGGTTTTGGGTGTGGTATGTGATATTGGTATGTGATATTGGTATGTGATATTGGTGTTGGTTTGGGTTTGATATAGGTTAATAGAGAGAAAAGATTGTATGTTATATTGTTGTGGGTTTGTGTTGGATATAGGTGAATATATAGAGAAATTTGTATGGAAAAAATTTTTTTTTTTAATAAAAAACGAGCCCAAACGGCTATATTCACGCAAACCAAGAAACCTTCACGCCATTCTCAGCCGCTAGCCCACCCGCGCCTGCCTCTTTTTCCGCGCTCGCGCCCCTCTCGCGCCCCTCTCGCGCCTCGGTGGTGTGGTGCTCGCGCCCCGGGGCGCGACCGCCTCGCCACTTGCGCCCTTTCTCGCGCTCCGCACCCCTCAGCCTAATAGTAATAATAAAGAGAAGACCCAGCAAAAATGAAAGGCTCGAGGATCAAAGAGGGACAAGGTGGAAATGAGATTAGTTAGTTAAGAGACATAATAAACTAAAGTAAAGTGAAGAGAGACACAGCCAGCCTCGATCTTCGTCGCAGGAAAAAAGAAAAGAAAAGAAAAGAAGGGAATATTATTATCTTATCTGAAGCCATGGTTGTGGTGGTGGGACTCGCCTGACCTGACCTGACCTGACCTGACCTAACCGATGGTATATGGGTGGGATCACCAACAAAATTGGGTGGGCATTTGTTTTCCAACCAAAGTTTATTAAACCAACCAGATTATTATTATTATTATTATTATAGATAATTGGGAAAGATTTAAAAGACTTTACTCTCTCCTCTTATATAATTTATAAAAAAGGGTAATCTGACTTACTTTATTATTTTTTCCAAACGTTTTACTTCAAAGTCATCCGGTAAGCATCGTTGTGCCTTACATGGATGGCATACTTCAAGGTCATCATGTGTGACGGTGTGCAACTCATACGAGTCATTGGCCTCTTATGGCTTCGTTTACTAAATTAGACTGGAATCCAATTCAACTTCAATTACCCTCTAGGTAGAGTGTTGTTGGTTGATGAAGACTATGTTGAAACTTGTATGCTAATTAACATAAAATAATTAACGGAGTTAGTGAATTGGACAAAATTGGCAAGAAAATGAAATCGTGAATGCGCTAATGGTTAAAAATATTGGACGGAAATGACAAAAATGGCCAAATCAAATTAATGGATGAAAATGGCATTTATTCTAAAAACAAATATAGTTTCTTTCTTTATAACGATGAAGATTATACAAGATGTTTATCTATAATTTAGTTTTTATTTCAAACAAGTTGGTACTAAAACGTACATAATTTCATTTAGGTGTTTTGGTATGATGTTACCATTCCAACACATTCTAATTACCCATCAAATAAGTCGTTTCAACTTTTAAACGAGTGTTTCTAGTTAAACAAACGTTTAGTTTAGTTTAGTTTATTTTTCATGACACTAATGAAATGAAGGTCTAGCTTTAACAAATATGGTTAAGCACACGTTTAGTTTCGGTGATTTAAGTTTAATGGATGTTTCTGAAATGTCGGTATAGAATCAAATTAACGTGGTGTGTATAGTTTGTGGTGTATGCATAGTTTGACTATTTCGTATACGCAATATTGTTTGGATATTGTTGGGGACCCCAAAACAGATAATATTAAACGGTTATAATAAATTTTATAACACATAGGTGAATGTGTATATATGTTTTTCTTTTCACGGATTTTGGCGACCCATTATTCATGCTAATCAATGGCAAAATCATATCAGACTGGTTAACAAAACCCGTGATCATAGTGGGACGCAAGACCCACCTCAAAGAGGGACGTCTGCGCAGTTGAACCCGCAAGACTCACCTTCAACAGGGACGTCTGCGCAAAGGCTAAACTCGCAAGACTCACCTTGAAGAGACGTCTGCGCAGAAACCAACTGGATCCGCAGGACCCACCATGCTCAGAGACGTGACGTCCTTATACGCAGTACGCAAGCTGTTCCCGCAGGAAAAGCCTCCCAATGGTCGACGTACTCCGCCTGTTCCCGCAGCAACGGATACTAGCCATCAGGGAAGGCTACCCACGCAGCAAGGCTACACGCACAAGACACTTAACTCTTAAATAATTCAGTAATGTCACATGAAGAAGGAGTGAGCAAGCCGGGAACACTCCCGCACAAAGCCGGGAACACTCCCGCACAAATGAGCCAGTCCGTACGATACTGGAGGATCTTTTGTACTGTACCTGACGAGGTATGGACAAAAGATCTGACCAAAGATACGACAGCTCACTGACAACAGTATGACGAGCAGCACGCTCTTGTACTGTATGTCACTATCAGCCGCTGCCTACTCACCAACCTGTCGGAGGACGTGCATAGCCTGCAGTTGGTGGAACAGGAATAGTACACAGCCGGCCTGGTCACTATCAGCCGCTGCCTACCCACCAACCACCAGCATGGCACGTGCGTAGCCCACAGTTGGCAGAACAGGAATACTATTCAGCCGGCTGTACCTGCTTGGAAACCTACCTTCGGCTATAAATACTCCAACTCCTTGGAATGGTATGGACACATTACATTTACATTACCTTATCACATCTTATCTTTTCTAGCAATCTCTTAATATACACTTATATTTAAGAGCAATCTAGTCTGATTCTCACGCCGGAGGGTGGTCACAAGGAGGTACCCCCCCTTCTCAGTGACGAGCTCACGGTGTCTGTTTTGCAGGTCATCAGAAGAACCATCTTTGTCGGACCTAACCCCTCGTGGGAAACATCTATTTAACCCCCAGATTATCCGTAATCTGCCCGGGGTCAATTAGTGTTTCTTCATTGGCGCCACCCGTGCATAAAAGCTAGAACTAATTCTCAGTTTTTTCAAAACCTCCGAAAAGATGGTTAAAGTTACTCAGGTCCCCAGGTCAGGGAGTAACCAAGAAACCCCGGTAACCACAACCCCAGCTACTGGGGGGAACACCGGCGAATACACACATTTTACGGACACTACCCCGGTTACCCAAGCCGGGGCAAGTGCAGTAAATTTTACGAACACTACCCTGGTTACCCGAGCCGGGGCAAGTGCAGTAAACAATCCTCCCCTAGGATTCATTGATACCCAGGTGGAAAGACAACATACGAGGCCCCCCCGCCAAACACTTGAACAAGTTAAAGCGTGGGCGGAAAAACGTCAAAAGGAATTCCAAGCTGAGTTGGATGAACGCTTACGTTCACTCCAACGGGCTGACGAATTCGGAAGCACTCGACAACAGCTCAACATGAGAAATGAGTGCGAGTACTTGGACGATGATTCGGAGGAATCCGACACCGACGTAAACCCTCGCCATAGGGCGAAAGGGAAGCGTAAGGACACGGACTTCCAACCGAGAAGGAATTTGGGAGAAACTTTCAAACCAAAAAACGCGGGTAGAAACCCACGTGACTTCTCCAAAGCTTTTATACCAACTGTTGCAAATGCGGGAACGTCCAAGTTTGCAAGGGACATTGCGGAAGCAATCGCCCCGAAAAGTGCCAAGCAGATGCCCAACATCGGCACTTATGATGGTATATCCGACCCAGACGATCATTTGAACAGATTCATAGCGGGGGCAACCGTCAGCAACTGGACGGAACCCACATGGTGTTATATGTTCCAGATGACGTTTGTTGGAGCAGCCAGAGCGTGGTTCGACTGTCTACCGGTTCACCACATCTACGATTGGGCAGACTTCCAACAGAAGTTCAGCCAACACTTCAGTCAACAAAGAAAGTACACTGAAGAGCAATGGACAATCCTCAACTGCATCCGAGAGGAAGATGAGTCTTTACTAGACTTCATCACGCGCTTCAATTCAAAGAAGCTAAGTCTGGGCAGTATTAGCGTAGATCTTGTTCGCGCTGCTTTCATCCAGGGCGCGAAAGACCCAGAGCTCATCTGCACCGTAACGGGTAAAGATGGCATGCCATCCACATGGGTTGCCATCATGACAGCAGCTAAACGCTTCGCGGAAACGGAAAAGCAATTGGGTAGAGATCTTCCCCAAAGCACAAACCTCTACACCCAGAAAACAAGAGAAAATAACGTCCTTACCGCCCGACTAAACAAAAAGAGGAAGCTAGGTATTTGGCAGTCAAGGGTAAACTTCGACACCTCATCCGGCTCGCACCCTCGGTTAGGCGGAAAGGACAACAGGCAGTCGTCGAACCGGAACCCCCGGTGGACGCCGCTCACCAAAAGCGTCACCGAGATTTTCGACACCGAGAGGCTCCCATGGCCAAAGGCTCCAATAATCCGAGAGCGTCACAACGCTGATCAGAGCAAATTCTGAGACTTTCACAGGACAAAAGGCCACAACACCGACGAATGCATAGACTTGAGAGACATCATCGAGACATTCGTCAGAGATGGAGAACTCGCACACCTCGTGGCGTAAAGGATGCTGAGCAGGCCAACGCGTGTAGAACCCCAGTTGGGAAAAACACGAAACTACAGCTACAATGTTGGAGACTACATACTGCGTAAACAACGAGATTCCGAACCAAGTGCATATCGGCTCGATGGCACTCCCATCCAAACAACATGGAAGGGAGCTCAATTACACAGTGCATGTAGATCAATTCCAAACTTATAAAAGAAAAGGCCCAGAGCCACTTCTAATGGAAATGATTCTCCTTATCACATTGACGCTGATAATCTTACATTTATACTTATGAACTTTCCACACTGATATGCCGGTCTTCACCGCATACATAAGTGGGGAAGTAAGTCGTTGCGTGTGTAAGGCGGCAAAACCCGCATAAACACAAAAAACGGCCAACCTTCACGCAGGTCAGTTATAGGTAAAGTTGGGTCATCCCACTAAATGAAAGTGCCGGTCCTACCCGCACAAATCATGATAGAGGAAACCGAACTAACCTATTGACAACCGCGCGTCGAACGGTTAATTTATCCAAAACACTGATATGCCGGTATTCACCGCATAAATAAGTGTGAAAAGAAGTCGTTGCGTGTGGAAGGCGGCAAAACCCGCATAAACACAAAAAACGGCAAGAGTTTCTAAGGAAAAGATGAGGAAAACCTTCACGCAGGTTAGTCATAGGTAAAGTTTGGTCATCCTACTAAATGCAAGTGACGGTCTTACCCGCACAATCATGATAGAGGAAACTGAACATTTACCTATTGACAACCGCGCGTCGAAAGGTTAACTTATTCAGACCACTTAGAAAATCTCGTAAGGAAAAAATGAGGAAAACCTCCACGCAGGTCAGATATAGGTAAAGCACAAGAGAATCATATATCTGCCACGTTGAAAGGTTAACTTATCCAAATTACTTAAGAAATTGCTAAGTTAAACTAAAGTATGCACAAGCGAATCATATATTGTTTATGCGGCAAAACAAGTGCCAAATTAAACTATAATATGCATGAGCAAGTTGTATAACGTTTATAAAGCAAGAGTGACGGTCCTACCCGCACAAAAGATTTACATTCCATAAAAATTCAAGTATTACAAGAATGGCCGGGTATCTACCCGCCTACAAGAGTGTAAATCTATACAAAAACATAAACATATCCTAACAGTGGAAAGGGATCTAAAGGTTCAAGCTTCAGGACCACTTCCTCCAAACCCACTTGTACCCGCACCATCACTTGGCTGTGGCGGTTCAAGGAAGGTCTTGAGAATGGTTAACCCATCATCAGCAGCAGCAACTTCGTTCACCTTCTCCACCACTGGATGCGGGAAGGCAACATACTGGTTCACTGCTTGGTCATAAGCAGCTTCAGTATCCACATCATATAAAGGGAAGTTGGAAGGCGGGATGCCCTTCTCAACGAACCCTAGACCAAGCAGGAAGCCAGCCTTTTCCCCATCCTCATGAGAAGCGTTGAGGGCTGCGCTCATGGCATCGTCATATGATGTGTCCGTGAAGACCCAATGCACAACCTACAAAACAAAAATACAAGTATCAAAACCTTTTCTAAGTATAAAGAAAAGCGTGAAGACATTATGAAGCTAAGCTTACCTGCGACAACGCTTCTCGTAGAAGCCATTCCTTGGTAACCAGAGCCTCCTGGAGGGCAGCTTGAGCTTGGTTACGGGCGCGTTCGGCTTCACTTTTGTTAAGGTTGGCAAGCAACACTTCCTTACCAGCAGCCTCTTCAACGCCCTTTAGCTTACGCTCAGTATGGTCAAGCATACCCCTCTGGTCCAAGATTTCTTGAAGCTTCTTGGCGTCTTCCATGGCCAAGGCGTCATGAGCCTGCTGGAGCCTCTCCAATTTGGCTTTGAGCTCCTCATTCTCGGTGCGTAGAGGCTCAGCAACAGCTTCAGCCCTGGTGGCCCTCTCAGTTGCGTTCCGAGCGGTTTCCTTAGCTAACCGAAGCTGTTCGTTAACAGCTTGGGCAGCCTTGGAACGGGCCTCGAGACGGGCCTGAACTTCAACCTCAAGGGCCTTGAAGGCCTTCTCCTTCTCCGCAGCAACGGCGGAGAGCCTCCTGTTCTCCTCTCGGACAGCCCGCGCCTGAGCTACTTCTTGGATACGAGCTGCTTTTAACTTGTCGTTTTCACGACAAAGCAGCTCGACGCGCGGCTGCATCCGGGCAAGGAGAATTCGAAGCTCGTTTGTCAGCCTACCCTCCTGGTAGCTTGACATAGCTTCTCCCAGTGCACCACTGGGGGCGGCGTTGGGCGCCCACTCGACGCAGTCCACAGCCGTCCGAAGGGTGGTTCCCCGGCGGATGTTCCACCGCGGAACAAACACCTCATTCGAATCCGACACTGCAAAAACAAAAAGCAGTTAGGAAAAGATGATAAAAAAAAAACATAACAGGCCAAAATAACCCTACGCACCTGTAGGGTCGACGACAGGCCTGTAGCCGCCAAACCCATCACCCGAACCTAACGGATATCCATCCAAGAGGTCAGGCAGATGGGAAGGAGGCAGAGATTGGCTAGACGCCCCAACCCCAAACATACCTGCTTAACCGGCCGGGGGCGAGGTGGTCGCCGGTGCCGGAGGCGCGGTTGAAGCCGCCGTCGTAGGAACCAACAGAGGTGAACTCACCGGAGGTGAACTCACAACCGTGGTCGCCGCTGAAACTCACCGCCGGCTCAGTGATGGAATCAGTGAATATGGCACTGACAGCCGGCGGAGACGACGTCACAGTTGGAACAGTTGCCTCAACCGAGTGAGCAACTGAACCAACACGCGAAGCAGGCGCAGCCGCCTGGGTCATCGCCTTGGGTAGGTTGACCAAACCTACCGTCATGGGTCCAGAAGTGCTCCTCCCCGCTCCACCCTGGAATGCGGTTGCATCCACGCTTGCATGAAGACAACATATTTAAATATAATGGCGGAAAGATATGAAGTTAAAGTTAAAGTTTACACTTACGAGTCCTCTTGAGCTTGAAGGTGCGAATAGGCGGGGACGAACCCGATGGAGCGGCCTCTTCATGCCGGTCACCGTCGTTGTACTAGGCTGCCCGGAGGTGACAGCTGTCTCAACCTCCGGAACAGTGGTCTCATCACCACCAGGGTTCCCCACCACCTCTTCACTCTCGGTCTCCAACTCTGACAGATTCCCCTGATCGACAGTGGAGGCAACCTTCGCCTTGCCCATCCCCCCGGAAGCCTTCTTCTTCCTCGCCAAGAAAGGATCATCTGCGGATTCCTCATCAGAAGATGACAAAATTAGAGGAATTCCCGCAGAGGTTTGAGCATTGAGAGGGCGAGGGTCAAAAAGTTCTTTACCTGGCCGCCTGGCGCTCAGGATCTCGTGGCCTGGCGGGTAGACCTCCACGAACCGATCCGCCGTTTGCTCAAGGATGGGCAACTCGTTCTCATCTAGAGCACGAGTACCCATCCGAGAGAGACCATCACTCTCCCGCGGCTGCAGGAGAGACTGCAAGTCGTTTCCCTCTGAAAACAAAAAGAAAAACGGTTAGAACAAAAACCCTAAATTAACGGATAATATGAAGCATACCGTAAGGGACAGAGTTCAAACCGTATTCGAGGACGATGGGAATCTGTGACGCCTCCTTCCACACCCGGCTCATCCCGAGCATCACCATACCGGACTCCGCAAAGCGGTAAACCGGAGACTGGATCCGGGAAACCTTGGAGAACCATTCCGCCTCCTGGTAGTTGGAGGCGTGAAGGTTCGGGAGAGCTCTCCCGTTCTTGAACTTCATCGCTATGGGGACGACGCGAGCGGAGATATAGAAGAACTCCCGCTTCCAAGATCGAAGACTGCGCTCGGTAGCGCAGATCTTCAAACCCTTGATCCGATTGACCAAGGTATACCACCCCTGGATGCACCTCCAGGAATAGAAGGTCATCAGGCGGTCAACATGGGGCTCCACACCCAGAATGAGACACACCCACTCGAAATGGCGGATCTTGGCGATCGCCATTGGGTGTACCTCAGTCAGATGCACACCGTGTCTCTCCAGAACACGGTATACAAACTTCGTCAATGGGAACCTGAGATTCCCATAGACGAAGAATGCAGCGTACACCCCTATCTTGCCCTTGGGGGCATCGTACACCGTCTGATGAGGTGCAGGAAACTCAGGCTCGAAAGGCTCGAGCATGAACTTCCTGACGACGTACTGATAGAGGTCGACCGGAAGAGCACACTGGCACTCGTCAGCAGTACTCTTGTCATCCTTGTCCGAAGTGGACGACGGATTCTCGAGGTATACATCGGACTCCTCGACAGTAACCTCAGGATCATGAGAAGACATGTTTGGGATGTAAACAAGAACGATTTCAGGAGAATGCTCGACAGAAAAGTTAGAGTATTCGCCGGAAATCGTTTAGAAGAAGAAGAGAGGTGAAACTGTAAGTTGAGATGCAACCTCTCCTCCCTTTATATACTCATCGCAATGAATGCGATGAATTTAATGCGGAAGAGAGAGGAAAACGCTGGTGCAATGAAACTATGACACGTGGAAAAGCAAGCTGGCAACAGCTGTTGACAGGACGCGTGCCGTAAACTTCGCGGCCACGCGCCCGAAAACTCGCGCCCACGCGCCTGAAAAAGCGTCTGGAATGACCATATACTGTCACGTCGTCATAACTTCCTGCACGTCCTGACACTGTCAGAAGAAACCGTCGGACGACGTTTCAACAGTTTGGACTGTTCTTATCCTTTCACCAACTCTTCGAATTTCAAAAAGATTCAAAAAGATTCAAAATTAAGCGGGACTATACCCCTTACCTTGGCAACCAAGTAACTATAAGACAGGTGCGAGTACAGTGTTAAGGCAAAACCCTTCACATACTTAGCACTTGCAGGGAATTGAAGCCAAGAATACCTCGGCGACCAAGTAACTATAAGACGGGTGCGGGTACAGTGTCAAGGCAAAACCCTTCACATACTTAGCACCCGCAGGGAATTGAAGCCAGGAATACCTTGGAAGTAAAGTAACTATAAGACGAGTGCGGGTACAGTGTCAAGGCGAAACCCTTCACATACCTAGCACTCCGCAGGGAATTGAAACCAAGAAGGATCTTCTGGGCCATGCTTGCGGAAACGGGAATAACATCCCCGCATAGCGGGAACGTCGAGAACTAGATTGTTTGAAGCTCCAAGATGGAATTGGTTGTTTTAACATAATTGATCACTATGTTCAAAACTACCAAAACCTCATGGAGAAGCTATACAAGTGGAACTCAACGCTCCTGACTTGTGAGGAGGTTACAGACCTACCCGCATCATACCCAGAGATCAAGCAGAAAAGTCGGGAATTTCTGCACGTGACATTAGGACTTCCGCGGGAAGAATCCCCATGGAAAACCTTAAAACTAAACCCTTTTCAAAACCCTTTGCTTAAGTCCAAAAGTTTACCTCACTTATTAACAATTCATGAGAAGAACATTGGACTGGGGGGACTTGAAGAGGTAGGTCCCAGCAGAGCCCAGTTGGACCCGCAAGACTCACCTCAAAGAGGGACGTCTGCGCAGTTGAACCCGCAAGACTCACCTTCAACAGGGACGTCTGCGCAAAGGCTAAACTCGCAAGACTCACCTTGAAGAGACGTCTGCGCAGAAACCAACTGGATCCGCAGGACCCACCATGCTCAGAGATGTGACGTCCTTACGCGCAGTACACAAGCTGTTCCCGCAGGAAAAGCCTCCCAATGGTCGACGTACTCCGCCTGTTCCCGCAGCAACGGATACTAGCCATCAGGGAAGGCTACCCACGCAGCAAGGCTACACGCACAAGGCACTTAACTCTTAAATAATTTTTAATGTCACCTGAAGAAGGAGTGAGCAAGCCGGGAACACTCCCGCACAAAGCAGGGAACACTCCCGCACAAATGAGCCAGTCCGTACGATACTGGAGGATCTTTTGTACTGTACCTGACGAGGTATGGACAAAAGATCTGACCAAAGATACGACAGCTCACTGACAACAGTATGACGAGCAGCACGCTCTTGTATTGTATGTCACTATCAGCCGCTGCCTACTCACCAACCTGTCGGAGGACGTGCATAGCCTGCAATTGGTGGAACAGGAATAGTACACAGCCGGCCTGGTCACTATCAGCCGCTGCCTACCCACCAACCACCAGCATGGCACGTGCGTAGCCCACAGTTGGCAGAACAGGAATACTATTCAGCCGGCTGTACCTGCTTGGAAACCTACCTTCTGCTATAAATACTCCAACACCTTGGAATGGTATGGACACATTACATTTACATTACCTTATCACATCTTATCTTTTCTAGCAATCTCTTAATATACACTTATATTTAAGAGCAATCTAGTCTGATTCTCACGCCGGAGGGTGGTCACAAGGAGGTACCCCCCCTTCTCAGTGACGAGCTCACGGTGTCTGTTTTGCAGGTCATCAGAAGAACCATCTTTGTCGGACCTAACCCCTCGTGGGAAACATTTATTTAACCCCCAGATTATCCGTAATCTGCCCGGGGTCAATTAGTGTTTCTTCATTGGCGCCACCCGTGCATAAAAGCTAGAACTAATTCTCAGTTTTTTCAAAACCTCCGAAAAGATGGTTAACGTTACTCAGGTCCCCAGGTCAGGGAGTAACCAAGAAACCCCGGTAACCACAACCCCAGCTACTGGGGGGAACACCGGCGAATACACACATTTTACGGACACTACCCCGGTTACCCAAGCCGGGGCAAGTGCAGTAAATTTTACGAACACTACCCCGGTTACCCGAGCCGGGGCAAGTGCAGTAAACAATCCTCCCCTGGGATTCATTGATACCCAGGTGGAAAGACAACAGACGAGGCCCCCCCGCCAAACACTTGAACAAGTTAAAGCGTGGGCGGAAAAACGTCAAAGGGAATTCCAAGATGAGTTGGATGAACGCTTACGTTCACTCCAACGGGCTGACGAATTCGGAAGCACTCGACAACAGCTCAACATGAGAAATGAGTGCGAGTACTTGGACGATGATTCGGAGGAATCCGACACCGACGTAAACCCTCGCCATAGGGCGAAAGGGAAGCGTAAGGACACGGACTTCCAACCGAGAAGGAATTTGGGAGAAACTTTCAAACCAAAAAACGCGGGTAGAAACCCACGTGACTTCTCCAAAGCTTTTAGACCAACTGTTGCAAATGCGGGAACGTCCAAGTTTGCAAGGGACATTGCGGAAGCAATCGCCCCGAAGAGTGCCAAGCAGATGCCCAACATCGGCACTTATGATGGTATATCCGACCCAGACGATCATTTGAACAGATTCATAGCGGGGGCAACCGTCATCAATTGGACGGAACCCACATGGTGTTATATGTTCCAGATGACGTTGGTTGGAGCAGCCAGAGCGTGGTTCGATCGTCTACCGGTCCACCACATCTACGATTGGGCAGACTTCCAACAGAAGTTCAGCCAACACTTCAGTCAACAAAGAAAGTACACTGAAGAGCAATGGACAATCCTCAACTGCATCCGAGAGGAAGATGAGTCTTTACTAGACTTCATCACGCGCTTCAATTCAAAGAAGCTAAGTCTGGGCAGTATTAGCGAAGATCTTGTTCGCGCTGCTTTCATCCAGGGCGCGAAAGACCCAGAGCTCATCTGCACCGTAACGGGTAAAGATGGCATGCCATCCACATGGGATGCCATCATGACAGCAGCTAAACGCTTCGTGGAAACGGAAAAGCAATTGGGTAGAGATCTTCCCCAAAGCACAAACCTCTACACCCAGAAAACAAGAGAAAATAACGTCCTTACCGCCCGACTAAACAAAAAGAGGAAGCTAGGTATTTGGCAGTCAAGGGTAAACTTCGACACCTCATCCGGCTCGCACCCTCGGTTAGGCGGAAAGGACAACAGGCAGTCGTCGAACCGGAACCCCCGGTGGACGCCGCTCACCAAAAGCGTCACCGAGATTTTCGACACCGAGAGGCTCCCATGGCCAAAGGCTCCAATAATCCGAGAGCGTCACAACGCTGATCAGAGCAAATTCTGTGACTTCCACAGGACAAAAGGCCACAACACCGACGAATGCATAGACTTGAAAGACATCATCGAGACATTCGTCAGAGATGGAGAACTCGCACACCTCGTGGCGTAAAGGATGCTGAGCAGGCCAACGCGTGTAGAACCCCAGTTAGGAAAAACACGAAACTACAGCTACAATGTTGGAGACTACATACTGCGTAAACAACGAGATTCCGAACCAAGTGCATATCGGCTCGATGGCACTCCCATCCAAACAACATGGAAGGGAGCTCAATTACACAGTGCATGTAGATCAATTCCAAACTTATAAAAGAAAAGGCCCAGAGCCACTTCTAATGGAAATGATTCTCCTTATCACATTGACGCTGATAATCTTACATTTATACTTATGAACTTTCCACACTGATATGCCGGTCTTCACCGCATACATAAGTGGGGAAGTAAGTCGTTGCGTGTGGAAGGCGGCAAAACCCGCATAAACACAAAAAACGGCCAACCTTCACGCAGGTCAGTTATAGGTAAAGTTGGGTCATCCCACTAAATGAAAGTGCCGGTCCTACCCGCACAAATCATGATAGAGGAAACCAAACTAACCTATTGACAACCATGCGTCGAACGGTTAATTTATCCAAAACACTGATATGCCGGTATTCACCGCATAAATAAGTGTGAAAAGAAGTCGTTGCGTGTGGAAGGCGGCAAAACCCGCATAAACACAAAAAACGGCAAGAGTTTCTAAGGAAAAGATGAGGAAAACCTTCACGCAGGTCAGTCATAGGTAAAGTTTGGTCATCCTACTAAATGCAAGTGACGGTCTTACCCGCACAATCATGATAGAGGAAACTGAACATTAACCTATTGACAACCGCGCGTCGAAAGGTTAACTTATTCAGACCACTTAGAAAATCTCGTAAGGAAAAAATGAGGAAAACCTCCACGCAGGTCAGATATAGGTAAAGCACAAGAGAATCATATATCTGCCACGTTGAAAGGTTAACTTATCCAAAGTACTTAAGAAATTGCTAAGTTAAACTAAAGTATGCACAAGCGAATCATATATTGTTTATGCGGCAAAACAAGTGCCAAATTAAACTATAATATGCATGAGCAAGTCGTATAACGTTTATAAAGCAAGAGTGACGGTCCTACCCGCACAAAAGATTTACATTCCATAAAAATTCAAGTATTACAAGAATGGCCGGGTATCTACCCGCCTACAAGAGTGTAAATCTATACAAAAACATAAACATATCCTAACAGTGGAAAGGGATCTAAAGGTTCAAGCTTCAGGACCACTTCCTCCAAACCCACTTGTACCCGCACCATCACTTGGCTGTGGCGGTTCAAGGAAGGTCTTGAGAATGGTTAACCCATCATCAGCAGCAGCAACTTCGTTCACCTTCTCCACCACTGGATGCGGGAAGGCAACATACTGGTTCACTGCTTGGTCATAAGCAGCTTCAGTATCCACATCATATAAAGGGAAGTTGGAAGGCGGGATGCCCTTCTCAACGAACCCTAGACCAAGCAAAAAGCCAGCCTTTTCCCCATCCTCATGAGAAGCGTTGAGGGCTGCGCTCATGGCATCGTCATATGATGTGTCCGTGAAGACCCGATGCACAACCTACAAAACAAAAATACAAGTATCAAAACCTTTTCTAAGTATAAAGAAAAGCGTGAAGACATTATGAAGCTAAGCTTACCTGCGACAACGCTTCTCGTAGAAGCCATTCCTTGGTAACCAGAGCCTCCTGGAGGGCAGCTTGAGCTTGGTTACGGGCGCGTTCGGCTTCACTTTTGTTAAGGTTGGCAAGCAACACTTCCTTACCAGCAGCCTCTTCAACGCCCTTTAGCTTACGCTCAGTATGGTCAAGCATACCCCTCTGGTCCAAGATTTCTTGAAGCTTCTTGGCGTCTTCCATGGCCAAGGCGTCATGAGCCTGCTGGAGCCTCTCCAATTTGGCTTTGAGCTCCTCATTCTCGGTGCGTAGAGGCTCAGCAACAGCTTCAGCCCTGGTGGCCCTCTCAGTTGCGTTCCGAGCGGTTTCCTTAGCTAACCGAAGCTGTTCGTTAACAGCTTGGGCAGCCTTGGAACGGGCCTCGAGACGGGCCTGAACTTCAACCTCAAGGGCCTTGAAGGCCTTCTCCTTCTCCGCAGCAACGGCGGAGAGCCTCCTGTTCTCCTCTCAGACAGCCCGCGCCTGAGCTACTTCTTGGATACGAGCTGCTTTTAACTTGTCGTTTTCACGACAAAGCAGCTCGACGCGCGGCTGCATCCGGGCAAGGAAAATTCGAAGCTCGTTTGTCAGCCTACCCTCCTGGTAGCTTGACATAGCTTCTCCCAGTGCACCACTGGGGGCGGCGTTGGGCGCCCACTCGACGCAGTCCACAGCCGTCCGAAGGGTGGTTCCCCGGCGGATGTTCCACCGCGGAACAAACACCTCATTCGAATCCGACACTGCAAAAACAAAAAGCAGTTAGGAAAAGATGATAAAAAAAAAACATAACAGGCCAAAATAACCCTACGCACCTGTAGGGTCGACGACAGGCCTGTAGCCGCCAAACCCATCACCCGAACCTAACGGATATCCATCCAAGAGGTCAGGCAGATGGGAAGGAGGCAGAGATTGGCTAGACGCCCCAACCCCAAACATACCTGCTTAACCGGCCGGGGGCGAGGTGGTCGACGGTGCCGGAGGCGCGGTTGAAGCCGCCGTCGTAGGAACCAACAGAGGTGAACTCACCGGAGGTGAACTCACAACCGTGGTCACCGCTGAAACTCACCGCCGGCTCAGTGAAGGAATCAGTGAATATGGCACTGACAGCCGGCGGAGACGACGTCACAGTTGGAACAGTTGCCTCAACCGAGTGAGCAACTGAACCAACACGCGAAGCAGGCGCAGCCGCCTGGGTCATCGCCTTGGGTAGGTTGACCAAACCTACCGTCATGGGTCCAGAAGTGCTCCTCCCCGCTCCACCCTGGAATGCGGTTGCATCCACGCTTGCATGAAGACAACATATTTAAATATAATGGCGGAAAGATATGAAGTTAAAGTTAAAGTTTACACTTACGAGTCCTCTTGAGCGGAGATATAGAAGAACTCCCGCTTCCAAGATCGAAGACTGCGCTCGGTAGCGCAGATCTTCAAACCCTTGATCCGATTGACCAAGGTATACCACCCCTGGATGCACCTCCAGGAATAGAAGGTCATCAGGCGGTCAACATGGGGCTCCACACCCAGAATGAGACACACCCACTCGAAATGGCGGATCTTGGCGATCGCCATTGGGTGTACCTCAGTCAGATGCACACCGTGTCTCTCCAGAACACGGTATACAAACTTCGTCAATGGGAACCTGAGATTCCCATAGACGAAGAATGCAGCGTACACCCCTATCTTGCCCTTGGGGGCATCGTACACCGTCTGATGAGGTGCAGGAAACTCAGGCTCGAAAGGCTCGAGCATGAACTTCCTGACGACGTACTGATAGAGGTCGACCGGAAGAGCACACTGGCACTCGTCAGCAGTACTCTTGTCATCCTTGTCCGACGTGGACGACGGATTCTCGAGGTATACATCGGACTCCTCGACAGTAACCTCAGGATCATGAGAAGACATGTTTGGGATGTAAACAAGAACGATTTCAGGAGAATGCTCGACAGAAAAGTTAGAGTATTCGCCGGAAATCGTTTAGAAGAAGAAGAGAGGTGAAACTGTAAGTTGAGATGCAACCTCTCCTCCCTTTATATACTCATCGCAATGAATGCGATGAATTTAATGCGGAAGAGAGAGGAAAACGCTGGTGCAATGAAACTATGACACGTGGAAAAGCAAGCTGGCAACAGCTGTTGACAGGACGCGTGCCGTAAACTTCGCGGCCACGCGCCCGAAAACTCGCGCCCACGCGCCTGAAAAAGCGTCTGGAATGACCATATACTGTCACGTCGTCATAACTTCCTGCACGTCCTGACACTGTCAGAAGAAACCGTCGGACGACGTTTCAACAGTTTGGACTGTTCTTATCCTTTCACCAACTCTTCGAATTTCAAAAAGATTCAAAAAGATTCAAAAGTAAGCGGGACTATACCCCTTACCTTGGCAACCAAGTAACTATAAGACAGGTGCGAGTACAGTGTTAAGGCAAAACCCTTCACATACTTAGCACTTGCAGGGAATTGAAGCCAAGAATACCTCGGCGACCAAGTAACTATAAGACGGGTGCGGGTACAGTGTCAAGGCAAAACCCTTCACATACTTAGCACCCGCAGGGAATTGAAGCCAGGAATACCTTGGAAGTAAAGTAACTATAAGACGAGTGCGGGTACAGTGTCAAGGCGAAACCCTTCACATACCTAGCACTCCGCAGGGAATTGAAACCAAGAAGGATCTTCTGGGCCATGCTTGCGGAAACGGGAATAACATCCCCGCATAGCGGGAACGTCGAGAACTAGATTGTTTGAAGCTCCAAGAGGGAATTGGTTGTTTTAACATAATTGATCACTATGTTCAAAACTACCAAAACCTCATGGAGAAGCTATACAAGTGGAACTCAACGCTCCTGACTTCTGAGGAGGTTACAGACCTACCCGCATCATACCCAGAGATCAAGCAGAAAAGTCGGGAATTTCTGCACGTGACATTAGGACTTCCGCGGGAAGAATCCCCATGGAAAACCTTAAAACTAAACCCTTTTCAAAACCCTTTGCTTAAGTCCAAAAGTTCACCTCACTTATTAACAATTCATGAGAAGAACATTGGACTGGGGGGACTTGAAGAGGTAGGTCCCAGCAGAGCCCAGTTGGACCCGCAAGACTCACCTCAAAGAGGGACGTCTGCGCAGTTGAACCCGCAAGACTCACCTTCAACAGGGACGTCTGCGCAAAGGCTAAACTCGCAAGACTCACCTTGAAGAGACGTCTGCGCAGAAACCAACTGGATCCGCAGGACCCACCGTGCTCAGAGATGTGACGTCCTTACGCGCAGTACACAAGCTGTTCCCGCAGGAAAAGCCTCCCAATGGTCGACGTACTCCGCCTGTTCCCGCAGCAACGGATACTAGCCATCAGGGAAGGCTACCCACGCAGCAAGGCTACACGCACAAGACACTTAACTCTTAAATAATTCAGTAATGTCACCTGAAGAAGGAGTGAGCAAGCCGGGAACACTCCCGCACAAAGCCGGGAACACTCCCGCACAAATGAGCCAGTCCGTACGATACTGGAGGATCTTTTGTACTGTACCTGACGAGGTATGGACAAAAGATCTGACCAAAGATACGACAGCTCACTGACAACAGTATGACGAGCAGCACGCTCTTGTACTGTATGTCACTATCAGCCGCTGCCTACTCACCAACCTGTCGGAGGACGTGCATAGCCTGCAGTTGGTGGAACAGGAATAGTACACAGCCGGCCTGGTCACTATCAGCCGCTGCCTACCCACCAACCACCAGCATGGCACGTGCGTAGCCCACAGTTGGCAGAACAGGAATACTATTCAGCCGGCTGTACCTGCTTGGAAACCTACCTTCGGCTATAAATACTCCAACTCCTTGGAATGGTATGGACACATTACATTTACATTACCTTATCACATCTTATCTTTTCTAGCAATCTCTTAATATACACTTATATTTAAGAGCAATCTAGTCTGATTCTCACGCCGGAGGGTGGTCACAAGGAGGTACCCCCCCTTCTCAGTGACGAGCTCACGGTGTCTGTTTTGCAGGTCATCAGAAGAACCATCTTTGCCGGACCTAACCCCTCGTGGGAAATATCTATTTAACCCCCAGATTATCCGTAATCTGCCCGGGGTCAATTAGTGTTTCTTCAGGGACCCCAAAACAGATAATATTAAACGGTTATAATAAATTTTATAACACATAGGTGAATGTGTATATATGTTTTTCTTTTCATGGATTTTGGCGACCAATTATTCATGCTAATCAATGGCAAAATCATATCAGACTGGTTAACAAAACCCGTGCTCATAGTGGGACGCAATGGAAACTCGGAAGGGATTTCTTCGATCCGTTACAGTACCAACACTTGATATAGCAATTGAAAGAGAAACCCCAAAAAATTAAGTCGTGATATGCCCAAAAGGATATCGACACGTGTTTTACATTGATCAAAACCAAGAAAGAAAGCCCGTATAAAGTCGTGATATGTCCAATAGAATATCCACACCTGATTACATCGATTGAATTCCATAAAATTGAATACGAATACTAGTTTCGATAATACAGATTCCCGAATGATGTTGTTCAGTCCAAATCAATTCGGTTTGTCACGATAATACAGTAACTACACTCGTAAATCTTATAATATCAATACATTATCGATATGTTGTTTGGTTGGAATTAACGCTTTACAACTAGGTGCCAATTTACAAATGATGTTTTACACATGGGTGACAATTTTACATCAGTATGTTACATAATTACACATGGGTGCTAATACATACCGGTGTATTTTTACGTGTGTGTTTCACATCTAAAATCATTTTTTTTTCTTTGACCTATTGCTTTTTTATAGTATACCATGAAATAGAAGATTTTATTATCTTTAATTTTAAGTATAGTGTTATAGTTTTTTTGAATTTTTTTAACCGTCACATGATAGTAATTTAGTGTGCAATAATACTGGATTGTGTAATGTGTGTCGTGCAATGAGATGAAGTGTGCCATCAACAAAAATTTCGTAAGAGAAGAAACGTCGTAGGCAGTCGTAATGTAGCTTAATAACTGAAAAGCAGCAAAGCATCAATTCTCATAAAAAAGATATGAGAAAAGTTTGCTCTCTATGAAAGTCGAGGAAAAACTCCAGTTCAAGTCCCATAGCCCGACTTATATGACTCGGTACATGATTATATAAACTGGTATGTAACTAAATGGGCGTTTTATGCCTCTATATTATGACACATGTGATACGTAATTACTATATATGTTACATAATTGCATAACTTGGCACGTAAATATGTAACATGATACACAATAATATATAAACACTTTTATGTCCCTCGTTTAAAATACATGCTTTCAGCGACGAAGCTTCACTAGGGCCGGGGTTCCCCCCCCCCCCCTATTTTTTGGGCGTTAGTGTAAATTGACCGTTTTTTCATCCGAAAATTTGTATACACGGTGTAAATTTACCCGTTTTATACCTAAAATTTGAGCCCCCCTAGTTTATGATTTTTATAATACATTTTGAGTTCGCCCCCTCCCCCCGACGAACTCACCCAAGCTTCGCCACCGCATGCGTTATGTTGTGTTCTCTATCCTTCGCATAGTTTTCACCTTTGTTACAATAACTGTCCTTGTATATATGTATCAACTTTTCTTTATAAATTATATTTATTTGGAATTTGTGTTGTACATATGTAAGGAACTTTGGAAGTAGGGGTGCAAATGAGCCGAGCTGCTCGCGAGCTACTCGAGATTGGCTCGTTAAAAAGCTCGTTCGAGCCGAGCTTTATCGAGCCCGAGCTCAAGCCTAAAAATAAGCTCGTTTAATAAACAAGCCCGAGCCCGAGCTTTACTTATCGAACTCGAGCCGGCTCGCGAGCCTAAACGAGCCTGCCATTTATATATATTTTTTAAAATATATATTTAATAATTATTAATTAGTAAATATAATGTTATGAATAAATAAAAAAATAAAAATAGCTAAATAATATACATTCTTTTATACATAAAATTATAATAGAAAAAATATATAAAATAATTATAATTATATTAAAAAATGATTAATAAATAGTAAACGAGCCCGAGCCGAGCTCGAGCTTTGAAAATAGAGCTCGAAACGAGCCGAGCTTTGTGTAAGTTAAACGAGCCGAGCTCGAGCCCGGCTCGACTCGTTTGCACCCGTATTTGGAAGCAATGACAAATCTCCATAAATTCTCTTTGGTCATCCAATTTCCATGGGTTGTTATTAAAATGGGACCCGGTTGGACACATAGTGATCACCGGTCCCACCTCGGCTCTCGTTAAAGCAAAAGAGACTCATGAATCACTTGACTAGTCTTGCATGCAAATCCTAACTATTTCTTTCCCTTGTTACTTTTTGATTTCTTACTATATCTTAATTAAATCAATCAACTTATTATGATGGTTTTTACCCTAAATTATTTTACAATGATTTTGTTTTTAAAACTTTTAACAAGTTACTTTAATTTTGTTTGAAGTAGCATCCAATTGTATAATCTGGTTACCAACAATATTATTTGTATATAAAATTTTTTTTAACTGTATACATATGAATATAGTCATTTAAGGGGTGTTTGGGATTTCTTATTTTATAAACTTATAACTTATAAACTTTTTGAAAAGTTAATAATGTGTATAAGGTGTTTGGCAAACCAAAGGCCTTATGGATTTAACTTATGGAGAACGCAAAATAAATGGGTTTTAAAAAGTTATGAATATGTAACTTATTAACTGAATGAGTTTGATTTACCTATTACACCACTCGAACCCTCAAAACTCATTACACCCATTTAAAAAAATAGTGTCATTTTTAGTTATTTTGGTTTTCCGCAATACATAAGTTAATAAGCTCTTTAACAAAAAGTCATTTTCATTTAAATAAGCAATCCCAAACACACCCTTAATCATACATCCATGTGCCTAAATAAAAAACACACACATACACATAACATGGGTTGCTTAACTGTTATAAATATAAGTTTATAACTGAGGCCTCATATTTAAGGGGCCCTTAGTTTTTTATTGGTTTGATAAGTTCGAATTCAATATCACCTTATGTTTGATTCCTTTATTTCCTATCACAACTCTTTCAGCTCTTAATATCTTAAAATCTTTATTAGAATTGCTATGTACCATCAGACAATCAGCAACATTGATCAAAGTTTCCATAACAAAACCACGACACATAACCATATAATTAAGTTAATTTGCATACATGTTATGTTCCAAAAAAACTAAAAAAGATCTCGATTTTAAAATTCGCTTTATGCTCTAAAAGGTTGAGTTGATACGCACAAAATTACTTATATACATTTATATACATGAATGCATAATATGAGTCGGCTTCGGTTTTCACATTTAGGTTTTCACATTTAGGCTAAAATATTTTAACTTAATAATAATTGACCAAAATAATGGTATTTTAATCTAAAACTTTTGGCATAAAATAAAGAATTTGGGATGTAAATTTAATAACAATCATTCAAACAAGTTCGGTATGGTTTGATTCTATAGTTTGGTTCGGTTTAGAATAGGGTCTGGTTCAACGAACTTTTAGGTTTTCAAAGGAAACAAAACGAAATCGTCGGTTATTGTTTTGGATCTATTATTTCAGTTAAGTTTTGTCAGTTTTTTCAATTTTGGTTTGATTAAAAGGTTTTTCCTCACACATTGGTGGAAGGGGAACAATATTTTAAACACTCTACCACCCTTGCCACCATCAAGTAATGTGATGTGAACACATTTGAACCCAAAACTACCCTAAACTTCTTAGGGTATGTTTGGTTGAAAGGAATGTAATGAAGGGGGAATTGAATAGGAGAAGGAATGGAATTGACAAAGGAATGAAATGGATCATTACCATTCATTTGTCTTGTTTGGTTAACATATGGAAATAAAATGAATAATTACTTTATGTTGTTTGGTATTCGAAAAAAATTTTAGGAATGAAATAGAAAAAATAATAAAAATATTCCTATCCTAAAATATATATTTATTTACAAAAAAAAAAAAAAAAACTGAAATGGCGACGGTGGTGATAGCTCTGGAGATGAAAAAGGTGGTGGCAGTGGCGACGGTGGTGGTGGTGGTGGTCAGGCGGCGGGGGTGGTGGTGGTGATGACGGTGGTGGTAGCCAAGGCAATGATAATGGTGGTGGCTGTTATGGTCGGGTGGCGACAGTTACAATGGTTGTCGTGGTTATAGCGACGATGGTGGCGGTGGTAGCTTTGGTGGTAAGGTGATGGTGGTGGAGGTGCTGATGGCGACGGTGGTGGCGGCGGGGGTGGTGGTCAGATGATGGTGGTGGCTATGGTAGTGGTAGTGGTGGTGGTGGTGGTGGCGGTGGCGATGGTTGTTGTTAGATGATGATTTTTTTGGGAAAGTATATTGAATGAGGAATGAAATGAAAAAAAGAAGGGGGTGGGAATGAATGGTTTTGATGGAATGGGATTCCATGTGTAATGGATGATTCCATTCCATTGTGCAACCAAACACCTCTTATTTCATTCCCGCGTAATGAATCATTCCGCCTGTTATTACTGCATAACAAACGCTACCTTAAGGCTTGTACCATCATCTTTCTGTTCAAGCCTAGTCTCTACATAATCATACCCAATGAGTAGCGGCTTCATTCAAGGGTTCGTGAACCAAATGGTTTCTCACAAGTCAAACCCATTTGAGGTAGTGTACGTTCCCGCCGCCCCCCCCCCCCCCCCCTATATTTCGATAGTCAAATTGTAAAAAAATAAAAAAAAACTTTACTATTAAGAAATCACATTTGTCACCCATTGGAAAAGAATATAGGATATATGTAATAATAATATCGTAATTACTGGGCTACATAAGTTTTCTTAAAACTATAGAAGTCAAAATATATGTTGTATTTACTTTGTAATTACAAAAAGTAACCTGTTTTTTTTAGTAATTATATATTTAATTTAAGACATATAAAATCTATTGTTCATTTTCTGAAAAGAAATGTAATATATTTATTAATTTCTTTCAAACAATGATCATTCTTATAATCATATGAAGCTTATAAAACTTATTGTATGTTACTTTTTTGCTTACATAGTATATACCACCTTCATGATTAGTGGTCCAAAGCGCCACACAAAAGACACATCCATATTCTGATATTCATGCTTTATTTTATAATTGATGACTTTTTATTTGTATACTTTAACAAATGGAACATACAAAAATTCTTCAAAACTTTAAACTTGTAATTTTTATTTTAATTTTATCTAGCATCACCCGTTGCTCGTTGCTGACATATGAACGTTGGTGTAATCATAAGCATAGCCTTTCTCTTGATATGAAAGAATTAATATATTCTCTTTTATTCAGAAGTAGTAACATGTACCTGGTATAAATTAGAAGTAATGAGATGTTTACGCATTATTAAATTAGTTTAGACTATATCTTAAAAGGTGATCTCAGTTTCGTTTCTTTGAAAGGCTTTATTGCAACTCGCTACTGAGGGACTCGAAAGGCTTACAACTCATCTTACTTGAATGTGAATCATAAAATAGTAGTTGTCCCCTCTAATAGTGGCGTATATACATTTGTTGGAATCGAACCGAAACCTACAGGAGGTTCTAACAAAATTTGTTTAAAACATACTCCTCTTGTTTCCTTGGCTTTCCCTTTCCCAACCATGTCGGTTTAGGTGTATCGCTAGGCAAGACTTCATGAAGAACTTGTTTGGTAGAGAGATTTGAGGGTGGAGAATTAGGTTTCTCTTGTTTGGGAGAATTAGGCGGAGAATTGGGCGGAGAATTGGTTTTCTCTGAGAATTGGGTGTAGGCAAAAAGTAGAGAAATCCAATTCTCTCCATTTGGAAGAGAAATGGAATTCTCTCTGCTTCTAAATCGCGTCTCTGCTCTACTCCGTTCGCATATGATGATGATGATGCTCCGACCGGCGATGGTGATGATGATGCCGACGTCCGGCACGGTGGCCGACGCCGCAGCCACGTCCGTTCGCGTCTCTGAGCCAAAACGAAACCCTAAATCGCGAGGCGGTGTTGCGAGGCGGAACCCTAAATCGATGATGATGACGCTCTACTCCGTTCGCGGTGTTGCGACGCGTCTCCGAGCCACCATTTCTCCACCATGATGATGCCGAGGCGGAACCCTAATCACGTCTCTGCTCCCGTTTCTCCACCCATTTCTCTATTGTACCAAACAAAGGAAATGATTGTCAATTCTCCACCCATTTCTATTTCTCTCCAATTCCATTTCTCTCTCATTTCTATTTCCATTTCTTCACATTCTTTTTCTCTGTACCAAACACCCCCTTATAGTACTTGATAAACACTTTAATTTATGCTTTAATTTTGTTTAAGCTTGTTAATATTGTTTACTTCTTAATTATTTTAGTTTCCAAATTATTTTAAAAGTTCAACGGTATTTGGGTATGTGGTTACCATCTTCGGTTTCATTCCGAGTCAAGGACCGAAGCAAAAGCGAACTTTCGTTTAACTCTTTATTAAATTGTTTTTAAAACAAGTTGTATGTAAGATTTAAGTTTTTAAGCTTTTATATTTACGTTTTTGTATTTGTTATTATATTATGGATTTGTTGAACCCAAGCTTGGTCACATACCAAGTCTTAAACCAACCAAACCTAACAAACCGAGTTCACTCGCTTAAAACACACTAGTTGTGTTTCGGGCCACCGAATCTCACATTTTCTTTTTAAGATCTTTTACAAACTAATTATAAATGTTTTCTTAAAGTACTTGGTATTGTCGGATCCAAATTTATCTTATAACAAGCTTGGACCGATAAAAACGAACACTTGCTTAACAATGGTATTTGGAGTTTCTCCTTAATCGAACTTCTAAAATTAGTTAAGTCATTGTTTTAAATAATTTATCTCATGATATTTATCACTTTGGAATGTCGGGTTCGGATTTGACAATTTATCAAGACCCGAATCGACTAAACCGAACACTCGTTAAAATCTCGTTTTGGTATTTCTAACAAGGGGTCGTGCACTATTGCATTAAACCAACGTTATTCGAACCCTAATACATCCTATAATAAGTCAATTATCCTCTAATGATCAAATAATTAATCAATCGATAGTCGCAAGTACATTTAAAGTAGAATATTCACTACCATAATCCCAAACTAGTGGACAATTTCACCAACACATTTAGGCTAGGATACTCTATACCCTACCCCGTTGGCGCTCTCACTAAACCGCTGCTGAAGCCATGTTTTCACAATCTATTATCCAAGATTCGACTACTCTCTCGATCGTCCATTTTGCGGGACCATGTTAGAGATTTCCCTCCAAAGGAATAATATCTTTTGTTTATATTAGAGTTTGTTATTTATAGATAAAATCATTTTGTGATATAATTCGTATTTTGTTGTAATCTCATTCCGTAATATAGAATTCTAAATGTGTATATATTGTTTGTAATATCAATGTGAAGAAAGCACTTTTAATTGCAAATATCATTTGTTTATATGGTATCAAGCCAGTAACCACATTCCAATCAATTTTTCCTCCGACGATAATATTTTCCCGGCCACACCATGTCCGCAACCAGCTCTCCCACTTCTTCCACCATCGGCACAATACCCTTTCAAACTCCTTCATCTCTCACCCTCGTCTCCTTCCCACTATCCCTCAAACTCACTGCCACGAATTATCTAAGTTGGAAGGCGCAAATCGAAGCCTTACTATATGGCCCCGATCTTTTCAAGTATATTGATGGTACTCTACCTGCGCCTATACCCGTTGTCGATACCAACGGTAAATCTACCCCTCACCCCGAATATACCGCTTGGTTCCGTTAAGATCGTTTATTGTTGAGAGAACTTGTTGGTAGCCTTTCCCCTCCCCTAGTTTCATTAATCACTAACGCCAAACCCTCTTTTGAGGCGTGGAAAATTCTTTCTGATAACTACGCCTCAACCTCTTGTGGGCATATAAAACAACTCCAACATCGACTTAAACAATCTTCCAAAATCCCGAACCAAACTATTACCGAGTATATGCAATCGGTTAAAACCATCGTTGGTGAACTCTCAATTCTCGACAAAACCCCAGATCCGGAAGATCTCACTAATGTCATCTTGAATGGTTTAGATCAGTCCTCATACAATAATATCATAGAAGGGGCTCATCCAAGGGACACTCCTATATCATTTCATGAGCTCCATAAGAAACTCATTAACCAAGAGTTGACATTGGCTCAAAAACCATCCCCAGCTTCTAACTTGCATAATCTCACCACTATTTTTGCTGCTCACACTCGCCCAACACACAAAACTTGGCATAACAAGCATAATTCACAAACCAGTGGACTCTTACCTACTCCCCAAACACATCCAACCACCTCCAACCCAAACGCCATAGGCCGCCAATTTTTGAGAAAATGTCAATTTTGTTTTACAAAAGGTCACTCACTTATTTTGTGCCATGTCTTTAAAAGGATGTACCCCCAAATAGGTTTACCACCCTTACCAAAAGCAACCGAAACAATCCACCACAGGCACACATGATGACCACTACGGATGCTTCCACGGTTGGGAATTGCCCTTGGTTATTTGATAGTGGTGCTTCCCACCACATCACTAATGACCTCAATTCCCTATCACTTCATGCTCCATATGATGGCACTGAAGAACTCGTCATCGGTGATGATTCGTCTCTTAATATCACTCATGTCGGCTCATTAGCTATTCATTTTGACTCTACTTCTGTCACACCCCGACTTATGGCCTAGGCGGGTGACCAATAATTGATACATGTTTTGTAAATATATCAGAATTTGTGGGTTATTTAGCGGAAGCCTTTATTTTATAATAAAATATTAATATATCTTTTGAAACATTAGTTTATTTGTAAACCTGTATTTATAGTAATAAAATATTTAATTTGTTTGGAAAACATTCTGGATAGTACATATCCGAGTGAATAATTTATAAACCTTGTGTAAATATTGGTTGCAATATTTTAATAATTAAAAACCGAGCCATCTCTACCTTGTGAGCATCTAACTCCATGAGTGGCTATTATTCCTTGCTACATGTGCTAACTTTATTTCCTGAAATATTGGGGAGAAAATATGTCAGCGATATGCTGTGAATCGTTGACTCTAAAAACATTTTATAAATCTTTCTTTGACTGACAAGATAGTTTTATTAAAAAATCTCAGCAGAAACGTCTCTTATTTCTGGGATTTGTGCCACTTCCATACACAAACAATTTCGGTTCTCCGGGAACTGACGCTCATTGGAGAACTTTTATTATGATCTCTAGTCTGCGGGCACGTAGCCTTGATTGAAAGACTAGATTAATTTAATTATGTTTAAATCCAGACACATGTGTACTCGGTCTGAGTTGCATGCTTTTATTTTGTATCTTGTAAATTAGGGATAGAGTAATCCCTTAAATCTTTTTGTTAGAGATCACGTAATCTCATAAAAACTTGATAGTCTTTGTAAAAGATAAACAACCCGTTTATCTTGACTGAAAAAGGTTTAACATATTCAAATGTAATTTTCTGTTAAAATGATGTGGTGATCTCATTTGAAAACCTTTATGAATGAATGATTGATTAACCAATAATAAAATAGGTTTATATAAATATCTGGATAGTCTCTTAATTGGGCTACAGACCTTTAGTCTGGTTTTGATAGCTTTAAAACTTGATTTATATTTTGTTTTAATAAAATATTTTTGATATGAATTCCTTCTCTTTATTTGCCAATCATGTGAAATGTTTCTTCTTCAAGAAGAAATGTCTATGATATGTTTCTTATTCAAGAAGAAACGTCATTTGTCTATAACTTTGATATATAAAATCTTATGTTTCTTAATTATAAAAAAACACTATTTTTGACTATACCCCTTTGAAGATAAAAAACTTATCTTTCTTAATCAAGAAGAAATAATATTTTAGCTATATCCCCATGTGTGTGAATGCTTATGTTTTTTTACCATGAAGAAACTATATTTTAGCTATAACCTTTGTTTATATAATTCTGAATTTCTTAATCATAAAGTAATCTTATTTAATTATTACCTTTTAATTTGATCAAGGTTTAGGCTATACCCCCGAATAGGGTCTAAGCCTTGAAATAATAATATTTTATTTGGGCAGAACCCCTACCTTGATTAGCTTAATAATTACATAGACTTTCGGCAGCACTTCCGCACTTGCACGAATATCGGCGTATTCTTGATCTACTTTTCTTGGCACGCAAATCGAGGAAACGCTCGGGGGTTGCCGGCTCGTGCACGTACTTCGAGGTAAAGAGGTCGGTTTACTTTTAGGTGGCACACACTTCGAGCACGTCGGGTATTTGGTACGAATTACAAGGTTCGGCACGCAAAACGATGTTCAGCACGTAAAACGAGGTAGAGAGAAAATATCTTAGAGAGAGAGTTTTGGTGTGAACGGGAATGAGCCATGATCCCTTCTATTTATAGCTGGAATTGGTCCCATCGCGATACGTGATGGACCCTTCCCTTAAGTTGTCGCGTATCGCGATTGTAGGAAGAAGACACGTGGCTGATGACTCAGCCCTAGCGTCTGCCACGTGTCACCCCGATGCGAAACTTGTCGCTGAGTCATAACAGACCATCGCGTATTGCGATGAACTTGTTGTAGGACTCATCGCGTATCGCGATGGAATCCTGGATACAATTTTCATTTTTGATCCCTTGTCTTTTGGTAGCTTGTCACATACGGGTCTAACTCTCATTGTCAAAAACTACTAAGGCGGCTCATGGCGATGCGAGCGTGCGAAGTGCAAAGTGCGCCATCAAAGCGCCCTTCGCCGTCACCTTCGCCGTCACCTTCGCCATCGGCATCGTCCTCGCCCGAAGACGAGCTCGTGCGCGTCAGGTGCTTTGCACCCTCCTCTAGGACCACCAGGTGCATGCTAATCATAAAAGAATATTTCTATGGAAACTCCATCTCTTATAAAGAGCTTCCACTTCTTTTTCATTTTCCATGTGGGATGACTTTTATCTTCCTTACTTATACCCATGTGGAATGCTTCCACTTTTTTCCATCTTTCCATATGGGATGGATTCTTTGTCTCATTTTCTTTACATGTGGTGGATTTCTTCTATAGAATATTTTTATTTCCTTACTTTCTTTTTATTTTTAAAATTTTCCAGTTACTTATCTTGGGAATATTTTTGATCCTTCAACTTTTTTAAGTTGTCAAATTTAGATCAAAATTTTGGGGATGTTACATCCCCCCCACCTTGGAATGAATCTCGTCCTCGAAATTCGTTATGAGTGTTTCCTTGCTCATCTATTTGCTATCAGATTCTTTCTATTATGTTGCTTGAGCTTAACTTGAACTGTTTGAATGGTTGCAATATATGATTTGTGGTTAACTCACATCTTTGAATGATGTATTCAATTAATAGTTTAGAATGTCATAAGTAATTGTAAATTTCTAAGCACAGTGGTTAGTTGTGTTTAACTATTTACCTTACCTTTTGTATTTTAAACATTTACTGATGTTAACTAGATTGCATCTTGGATTCAGTCTATAGAATTCTTTTGATTTATTCATCTTGATAATATTTAAGATATTCATACTCGAGTAATGGTATCCTTTACTTCATGATCTTGACGAATTCCTTCTGTTTATTTCCATCAATTATACACTTGAACTTTGAAAGTTCGGATAATTGATTTTCTTGGAGTAGACATATTCTTATGCCTTAGTTTAACTTATTCTCTTTATTTCATCTTTCTATAGATATTGATTAACTAACATAGTCCCGTGTATCTCGAAAATTTTTGAAAAATTTAACTATCTATTTTCCTTTGCATATAAGCATTCTTGTGTAAAGACACGATCTGTTTGCTAATATCTTTCTTTATATACATTAGGGATTTAAATACCCGTATATGATTACAAAATTTCTCGTTTTAAAATGAGATTACAATAGTTTACAAGAGCTAACTAAAATATTACTTTATTGGATTCGGGTGTTACCAAGTGTGGTACCAATCTACAATACTCATGAAATTTAGTATTGTATTCCTTGAGATTAATGCCTTCCACCTTGTGATTCAAAAACTTAGTTTGAATAAGATCGGTTTCATGCATGGGACATAACTTTCTTAACACAAGTTCTTTGAATTCTTCCCACTTCAGTTGGTACATAGTTTCTCTACCATTTGGAATGATCAGGGTATTCCATCATTCTAAAGCTTCGCCTTTAAAGTGTTGAGAGGAATATTGAACCTTCTGAATCTCAGTACATTGGCTGATGATAACAATGGACTCGATTTCTTCAAGCCATCGTAAAGTTGATATAGCACCTTTACCGCCATAGAATTCTTTTGGTCCATAGGCTTTGATGTTCTTGAAACTACAGCCTTGAATTACTAATTGTTTCTTGAATTTACGATTAAATTTGCTTTCAGCGTTAGAGCTATGAACACTTTCTTCATGCTGGGAAGGATTTCGGTATAGATGTGTTCTAACGGTATTGTTTGAATGTTGAGATTTACTTTTATGTGTTTCCTTCTTCATTGCATCGATAAGAGGATTCATTGCATTATGAATCATTTCTTTAATTTGAACAAGATACTGCTCGGGAATCTCCTGTGCAGGTTTTGTTATATCCTTGTTGCTTCTTTGAATTGAAGCTTTGTTATTATTCTCTTGATTGTTTGGGTTCGACATTCTGTAAACAAAATAGATTTTAGTATGAATGAAATTCTTATTTATATACTAATGATTGAATGTTTTCAACAAATGTGTGACACTGAACAATTGATACAAACACAAAAGATTGATTTGTTTATAAAATGTTTAATCAAGTCTGTCGCATTTCGAGAGGATTTCTTTCTAATCTTTCTGGAGTTTGTTCGTCTCGTAATGACACAATCTAGTTATTTATTCTTTGTTTGAGAATTTGATGTTTGGGATAATCGTATGAAACTATAATTCCCCTATATCATTTTCCAAGTATCCTGATGTTAGTAGTTGAGGTTCTTGAGAGACATTAGTACTTCCTAGTACATATCTTGTATATAAATAAACCACGAGAATTTTACTAATTCTCTTTCTTAGGTCTATTTATGTTTCTTTTAATTTTTTGTGCTTTGACTTGAAGTTAATTGTCCTTTGAATTTTGTCCACCTGGACCTTTCCTCAATCTCCTAGCTAGTATTCTCTTACTTTCAGTTGTACGGAAAAAATTACTCTGAGAGTTTGTGCGATCTACTCTTGACATAATCTTTAAAAGATACATTACTAATTTCGAGGAAATTTAAATATATCTTTTATTTATGTTGTTACAAGATTGCACGACATTTATTACAATTGCATTGTTTACAACTACTAAGATTCTTATTTCTTCTATCGAATAATCAATCTTTTGATCTTGTTTTCTTCTTTCTCCCTTTTCTTTTCGCCTTTCTTTAGCATCCCTTTCTTCCTTGAGCATTGCTTCAGCTAGTTTGGTGACATTGATTTCATAATGAGTTGAATAATCTGCAATGTCACACATTTCCATGTTCTGACGTTCACCTTCAGTGTGAGTAGAGTAAAGATTTTGCATTGTTGAATAATTATAATATTCCTGTCCCTGAGGATTTTCTTTGGATAGGTCATTACTTATTTTTCCTTTTGGCATTATTGGTTTCTTGGATCTACTTGATCCTATTTCATACGTGTTCCGAGTTGGAATAATTTGAGCTAGTGGGATGTCAGAATCAAACAAATCTGAATCTTCCTCAATTGCTGTTTGGTATGAATTTTCGTCACTAGATTTAGGAATTGGGAGTAAAGAGGTTTCCATATATCCTTTTTCTTTACTATATCGAGGCTTAATTGACTATTGGCTAGTTTGACGATCGGAAATCTGTAAGAGGTTATATTAGGAATAGGAGTGTATTTTCATATCATATATGTACTTGTTTATATCTTTTTCGAAACAATTTAATTCATTCAATTATTATTTCTTTGATATGTTTACTTGGATACAAATGATTATAAATTTATTTCTGATCAAATCTTAGGTATGATTAAATACATAATTTGCTAAGATCGATGGCTCTGATACCAACCTGTCACACCCGAATTTAGAGCCTAGGAGTGTGACCAATAGTTGGTACATGTTTTGTAAATATATCAGAGTTTGCGAATTATTTAGCGGAAGTCTTTATTTTATAATAAAATATTAATATATCTTTTGAAACATTAGTTTATTTGTAAACCTTTATTTATAGTAATAAAATATTTAATTTGTTTGGAAACTTCCCGGATAGTACATATCCAAGTGAATAATTTATAAACCTTTTTTAAATATTGTTTCCAATATTTTAATAATTAAAAAATGAGTCATCTCTACCTTGCGAGCATCTAACTCCGTGAGTGACTATTATTCCTTGCTACCTGTGCTAACTTTATTTCCAGAAATATTAGGGGGGGGGGGGGGATACGTCAACGATATGCTGGTGAATCGTTGACTCCAAAAATATTTTATAAATCTCTCTTTGATTGACAAGATAGTTTTCTTGAACAATCCCAGCAAAAGCGCCTCTTATTTCTTGGATTTGTGCCACTTCTAGACACACACAATTCCGGTTCTCCGGGAACTGACGCCAATTGGAGAACTTTAATTATGATATCTAATCTGCAGCCATGTAGCCTTGATTGAAAGACTAGATTAATTTAATTATGTTTCGATCCAAACACATGTGTACTCGGTCTGAGTTGCATGCTTTTATTTTCTATCTTTTGAATTAGGGATCATGTAATCCCTTGAATCTTTTTGTTAGAGATCACGTAATCTCATAAAAATTTGATTGTCTTTGTTTAAGATAAACAACCCGTTTATCTTGATTGAAAAGGGTTTAACGTATTCACATGTGATTGTCTGTTAGAATGATGTGGTGATCTCATTTGAAAACCTTTATGAATGAATGAATGATTGATTAACCGATAATAAAATATGTTTATATAAATATCTGGATCGTCTCTTAATCCGACTACAGACCTTTAGCCTGGTTTTGATAACTTTAAAACTTGATTTATCTTTTGTTTGAATAAAATATTTTTGATATGAATTCCTTCTATTTATTTGCCAATCATGTGTTATGTTTCTTCTACAAGAAGAAATGTCTATGATATGTTTCTTATTCAAGAAGAAACGTCATTTGTCTATAACTTTGATATGTAAAATCTTATGTTTCTTAATTATAAAGAAACACTATTTTTGACTATAACCCTTTGTAGATAAAAACTTATCTTTTTTAATCATGAAGAAATAATATTTTAGCTATATCCTCATGTATGTGAATGCTTATGTTTATTTATCATGAAGAAACTATATTTTAGCTATAACCTTTGGTTATATAATTTTGTATTTCTTAATCATAAAGAAATCTTATTTAATTATTACCTTTTAATTTTATCAAGGTCTAGGCTATACCCCCGACTAGGGTCTAAGCCTTAAAATAATAATATTTTATTTGGGCAGAACCCCTCCCTTGATTAGCTTAATAATCACCTAGACTTTCGGCAGCACTTCCGCACTTGCACGAATATCGGCGTATTCTTGATCTACTTTTCTTGGCACGAAAATCGAGGCAACATTCGGGGGTTGCCGGGTCGTGCACGTACTTCGAGGCAAAATGTCGGGTTACTTGTGGGTGGAACGCACTTCGAGCACGTCGGGTATTTGGTACGGATAACAATGTTCGGCACGCAAAACGAGGCAGAGAGAGAAAGCTTTGGTGTGAATGGAAATGGGCCGTGACCCCTTCTATTTATAGCTGGAATTGGGTCCCACCACGATACGCGATGGACCTTTCCCTTAAGCCGTCGCCTCTCGCGATGGCAGGAATAAGACATGTGGCTGATAATTCAGCCCAAGCGTCAGCCACGTGTCATCCGGATGCGACACGTGTCTCTGAGTCATAACAGACCATCTTGTATCGCGATGGCCTTGTTGTAGGACTCATCGCGTATCGCGCTGGGTTTCTGGATACATTTTTTCATTTTTGGTCCCTTGTCTTTTAGTAGCTTGTCACATATGGGTCTAACTCTCATTGTCTAGAAATGCTAAGTTGATTCGTAGCAATTTTGTTTTATTCCTTATGTTAATATTCAATATATAATTTTGTTCATTTTTTTCTAGTTTTAATTTCGTGATAAATTTCTACCACATAATTTTAGCCAATTCATGGAATATTTACATTAAAAAGATCCGATAATTCAAAATTTTCACTTATAAAATATTTAAGACAAGGCAAGCTCGACCTGACGTTTTCATGGCAATACTTATTTTAGTGGGAATCCTTGAAGCAAGGAAATTGTGGTGATTCACTAACTTGTCTCTCAATACCCCTATAAAACCCTAAGTTTAAAATCTTTTATCGATACCTCATATTGATGACCGTCATTTGAGTCAATAAAAAACCTAATTATTCTAAATAGTTAGAGCAAGTAGGGTATCGTATCACAAGGAGTATGTGGTCAATGTATTCATGTAACAGATTTCTAATTATGAAGTGACTGATTTTTAGTGCTGATCACACAGGCAATTTTAGTAAATGTAGAGAACTAAGCAACGAACAAATAAACGAGTTGTAAGTAGTTAACAAAGCAAATCACACCCCAGGAATTCAAGTAAGAAACCAACAGTTATCTCATGCAACCTAACAGATTAATTATTAACAATTAACTGAAAACTGATCAATCAGACAAAAACTTAGACATCAACAATTACTTTACACACGGCACTGGTTATCAAACAGTCATTGCCAGTGTGACTCAGTTAAAGGTAATTGTATGTTTTATCGTATTCAATCTAACCAAACAGTTATATGACTAATTATCTAGCAACTGGTAACAGATCGTTCAGACCAACGTAAACCTAAACTGTAACACCCCCGTAACCGCAGCGGAAACGTACACGGGATGCAACAGACACATCTGATATCAACAGCATTGCTTATAAAGAAAACACCACTACATTAATTTATAACATATTACATTGTTGCGAGTTGCGTTACTGTCTAGGTGTTACACACATATATTACCAATAAAACATTAATAAGTTCATTACAAAACATAGAGCAGCAAGCTTCCAACAGGTAGCACAGATATTTAAGCACATATCAATCATTCCAACTTGGGCATACCTAGAAAACATGTAAAGAAAACGGGTCAACTACGAATAGTTGGTGAGTTTCACTAATTTAAATAAACACTGACAAATCATTTTTAATAATCATTTATTAACCATATAATCATGCTGGGAACTAAGTTACCCCAGAACATTTCCAATAACTTTCTGGGAACTATGTTACCCCAGAACAATAATAACCCCTGGGAACTATGTTACCCCAGAATAATAATAACCCCTGGGAACTATGTTACCCCAGAATAATAATAACCCCTGGGAACTATGTTACCCCAGAACAATAACAACCCCTGGGAACTATGTTACCCCAGAATAATAACAACCCCTGGGAACTATGTTACCCCAGCATAATATCAACCCCTGGGAACTATGTTACCCCAGAATAATATAACCCCTGGGAACTATGTTACCCCAGAACAATAATAACCCCTGGGAACTATGTTACCCCAGAACAATATAACCCCTGGGAACTATGTTACCCCAGAACAATAACACATTATAAACATTTTATATATTCTATGCATCAGTCCATATATATATAAATGTACAAGTATTTCCATACGATCGGTATGTACTTAAATACTTTAAATAAGACATGTTTTCCGCCCCGGGAAAATATAATTAAAACAATTCATTAAAAGGGGCTCGTGAAAACTCACCTTGTCGTGAGTTGGTGAGTAATATAAGGAACAGCTACGTGCCTGGATCTGTAATATAATATCTAGTCGTTACTATATAATTCCCATAACTTAAATACATATCAATCGGTACATCTGGGAACATTGTTAACCCAGTACTGTACTCGATTCGGGGACAACGTTAACCCCGTGACACTTCTAAGGACTCAGATTGACATTGCTTAGAGTTTGACAGTCAATTTAGTTAAGGTGATGAAATTATAGCTCGGTTTGACACCCCGTTTGGCCGTGGGGCCCGTTTCCGGTATTTCGGTGCCGGAAACGGTACAATCGGGTAAAATTACCCAAATCATCCGGATTATTTTCGGATGATTTATTTTTACTTAATTTACTTAGATTTATGAAATAGTCTATTTTTAGAGTTTTTCGCGTACCAGTCAGCTCGCTTATGCGAACTTTGCCGGTTTACACGTTTTAAGCTTTAACTAATTGTTTTTATGTTCATTTTAGCACAAATAATTACCCGTTTAGTCTCGGGTCTTGAAATTTTGCTCAAAACTTATTTTGACAGAAAGAACATTTTATAAAATTTTCCAGATTTATTTTCCTATATTTGCATTTATTTACTTATTCTTAAATCTCATTAAAACACTAAAAATATAAAAAATACCAAAATACTTTAGGAAAATCCCAAGTTTTTCTGGAATGATCCTTGTCATTCTCATAACTCTCTGGAATTTTTCCAGATTTATTTTCGTAAATTTACATATATTTATCTATTTTCAAATCTTATTAAAATACTAAATATATCAAAAATACCAAAACACTTTAGAAAAATACCAAATTTTTCTGGGATGTTCCTTGTCATTCTCATAACTCTCTGGAATTTTCCCAGATTTATTTTCCTACATTTACATTTATTTATCTATTTTTAAATCTTGTTAAAACACTAAATATATCAAAAATACCAAAACACTTTAGAAAAAATCCCAAATTTTTCTGGGATGATCTTTATCATCCTCATAACTTTCTGGAATTTTTCCAGAATTTAAAACTTATTTTTCAAGCCATTTTCACCCAAAACCGAGCTAGAAAGCCCTAGAACTCGTATCACCGAAAAGCCTACTTAGACTTTTCCAACTGAGCTCAAATTTTGTGGGTGACTTTTATATGTTATAAAAAGCTTATCTTAAATTTTCCGGAATTTTTCATCATGTTTTGCTATTTTTCACTATTTTTGGCCAAAACCGAGCATTAAATTCACCAAATATTCATCTTTTATCCAAAAATTACCAAAAATTCACAGATCTCATATTTTCATGTGTAGATCATCTCTGTGAAATTTCGTGACCCAACTCTAAGCACACGGAAATCTGTCCATTTTTCATAAACACACGAAAACCGAACTATTTTGTGTTTTCTAGCTTTAGATCGCAAGGATCTCGGTTTCTAGCCTTTGCTAGCCGCTAGATACAACACTTACAAGCACAACAACACCACACCAAGCAAACTATACCAACAATCAAGCCATTTCTTTCCTAGTGTCGGTTAAAACATCAAAACAACGATTTTGACCGTAAAAAATCCGTTCTCGACTCTTTTTACTCATTTCTTGGACCAAGATCCCTTGTATAACTTGTATACATCTCTTGGTCATGCAAGAGTCGGTTTCCTCTCGGGTTTTCACCCGTCTTTCACATGAAAAATTCATTTGACAAGATTTCAACCGTAAAAATTCATTCTAAACACTTTTAAATAATTACTTGGATCAAGATCCTTTGTATAATTTGTATACATCCCTTGATCGTGAAAGGATTGGTTCCATCTCGGGTTTTCACCCATATGTCACTTGGAACCTCTTTCTCTTGCAAAACAATTCAAATACATGGTATTAAAACAAGGATTCAACCATTATACCTTGCAAATCTTGTTAAAACTTAAGGAAGATGGATGAACACTTGAAGAATATAGAGAGAATTGTGTGTTTGATGTGTAAAAAAAAAAATGATATGTGTAATGTGTGTGTATATGGAAGCCGGCCAAAGAGTGGGGTGGGGGTGGGGCCCTCTCATCAATTCTAGGCCACATATTTGGATTACACAATCCAGATAATGTTGTGGATAATCTGGTTCAGTTCGTTTCTCGTTTAAACTCGTAATTCGGCTTAAAACGAGCCTAAAATGGTTGTTTTTCGGGTTAAAATAAAATTTATATAAAACTGATTTAAAAACTTTAAAAACTTAACCCATGACATTAAAACATCATATAATTAATAATTACGCATCTTTTTCGGCTTGATTGATCGTCTCTTGCTTGGTTTGGTGTTAAAGGTTTCGTTTATCGTACCGACGTACTAATAAATCGAAATCCTTTTTATGTGCTATAATTCACTTATCCCGAAGCATTAATACCTCGTAAATATCACTAAACATTATATACTTCGTCTATAATGTAATTCCCGATTCGTTCGGGTTTCAATAACCGATCAATGATTAATTGTAATTCCAATACGATTCACTATATAATTGAGTATGATTCATACTGTGAACCATATATATTCGTGTCAATGTGCTATAACTCATATAATCAATATTAAATAACACGTAAATAGTATATTCCGGCTAGGGTATACCTGGATTTGCCGGAATCGTTACATAAACCGACCGAACACACAAAAATACCAAACATTAATAATCATATATCAGTCATCAATAACAATACACAAGTATTCTTAATCACATGAGAAAAACTGTAAAAGGTTACAAACTATACATCCCGGGTGCGATTCTAGGAGATTAGCCGAGCCTTGACATCATTGAATCTTCGATATGGATGATAGGAATCATATGTAGGGTCTTGGCATGAGCTAGGATAGTGAAAATCGCCTTCTTGGACTGCTGGAATCGCCTCTTGGTCGTCAAAACGGAGTTAGGGTTCTTGAGAATGAAAAATAACATATAAATCTAAATTTCCCGTCTTTTATGCCCATCACGATAAGCGATGGCTATATGACCATCTCATCGCGTATCGCGACCTAAGAAAACCTCATTTTCAGATTCCTCTCGTCGAGAAACCCAAAATTCATATATTTGGCTCCCGTAACTCATTTTCTAGCTCAGGATATGCTCGTTTTACTTCAAGGTCGCATTTTGTCAACCCATCTTGTTCAGTTTTAGCATCGGCTTATGATTTCTCATTCATACTCTTCCCGAATCCTTGTAACACTTCCCATGACATCAAATCATGCTTTGGTCTTCCCGATATATCATTCCATGCTCGTACAAGTCTCAAATTTAGCATCTTTAACCATCAATGACCTGAAATACAAAAACATATATGAAGTACCAAAGTTCTAACAATATACTCAACAAACCTACATAATTGATATACTAATATATATACATAATACCCGACCATCACACACACACACACACACACATATATATATTATTTTCTCTATAACATTTGTATCGAAATATTCACGTTGTTATTGAAACGCAAATAATCTATGGTGATTTACAAAGAGTTTTCGGTTTCGCATAAAAATTTCAATTTGTAATTTGGTTCACAAAATTTCATAAATGTTTTAACCTTTTCAAGTTAAATTTTTAGTGATTTTTAAATTATGAAACTTTCCATTTCACACGTAATATTGGTAAAGTTCCTTTAAAAACGCAACCGCAAGTCACCGAACATCCTCACTCATGTAAGGCCCCGTTACCGGTGCCCCACATCGAACGTTGGATTTAATCATAAACGCAGTTCTAAATATCAGAGTTAATTAAAACTTTATGCGGAATATAAAACTTTCATAACATGGCTTAAAACATTCTGGTCTTTCAAAATTAAAACATTAAATATAAAACATCATGCGTCTTCAGATGCCAAAATCTTATTCTTCTGTCATGTGTCCCCGCTCAAGCCAGTTGTTTCATCCTACTCACCTGCGTGCATACTAAAAGTCAGCTACGCTGAGTGAGTTCTAGTTAATCACATATCATATAATACATACACTTACTTTCAATTACATCCGAAGATACATAATATTTACTTTACTAATTTACTTTCTTTACAAAAGTTTTATACATACGTTCATACTTCATTACTTTCTTACTATATAAATTACTGCCCTTTTCTATCTCGGATATTATTAGGGTCCGATCCATTCCTTTTCTATCTCAGGTATTATTAGGGTCTGAGCCCTCTTTCCTTTGTCTATCTCAGATATTATTAGGGTCTGATCCCTTTCTTTTCTATCTCAGATATTATTAGGGTCTGATCCCTCTTTACTTCTCTATCTCATATATTATTAGGGTCTGATCCCTTTCTTCTCTATCTTAGATATTATTAGGGTCTGATCCCTTACTTCCTCATCTTCGTACATTCTGTCTTTACATACCCGTAACATACATATACATTCTTTACTCATTCATACATACTCACATGTCACACATATATCTTTCATACACATTCACAATTCATATACCTACCTCCCTTGTCAATACGTGCAATATCCGAAGATCGTTCACGTACCGACAAGCTTTCGTTCACATTCAAGATATACATAATTAACATATAAATCATACATGGCATACACTTACCATTTAAGGTAAGTGTATCAACTATCACATCGAGTACGCACACAGCGACGAACAAATAACAAGGAAATGTGGCTAGAAACTCACCTGAATGCGGTTACGTTCAGAGTTAACGGTAATCTCTTTCTTTAGTTGTGCACGGCTAACTGAATAATAATTACATGTATCAATTAACTATCACTCATTGTATTTCTAGTTTAATTATAACCCTCAACGAACGGGGGTCCGGGACAGCGCCCCTGGCAGCGGGGTTCTAGGGGCGGCAGCCCCTAGCGGGGTCCAAGGGGCAGAGCTCCTGGCTGGGGTCGAGCTGCCTGGTCAGCTTGAAAAAATTTTATTTTCATTAACTGTTTTAACACATTTTCCATTAGGATTTTAATTATTATTTTATTCGCTAACTTAAAAGGTTCGAGGGTTTCGTTGTAATTAAATCATTTTTTTCTAAGTCCAGGGACCATTCTGTCATTTTATTAAACTTCTAGTTCGTTACCCGGTTCTTAACGAATTGGGTTTATAACGAATGAACCCATTCGTTACTTCATAACGAACTGACTATTATAATGAATATGTCTTCATGACGAATCGGACCTTATAACGAACTGGTCCTTATAACGAATTTTGACTTATTCGTTTGGTCTGGTTAACGAATTGAACTTCATAGCGAATTGAACCCTTATAACGAATTGGCATTTATAACGAACTTCTTAACGAATTGGTCAACGAATTGCTTAACGAACGGAACTAGTTCGTTATTTTTCCTTAACGAATTAACATAACGAATTACTGCTTATTCATTATTTCTCAGCTAACGAATTAGGGTTAGGTCAGAATGTCAGAATATTCTCTGACATCCTCGTACACACTTTTCCGGCGCCGTCATCGCCGGAAAACCGCGATCTCGCCGGAAAAGCGAGATCTCACTAGTTGTCCACCGTTTTTTGTCCCGTTTGATCCAGATCTGAGCTAGGTTGACCCCTACGCTCAAATTTTTATAGGTTTATACCCGATTTCATCCGGATCTTGTGACTTTAATGGTTAGGGTGTTGTCTCGTCGTTTCGCGACTAGATCTAACGGGTTTGGATCCATACAATATCATACTATCATTACCTCGGGTCAGATGCTTGGTTTTCCTTCTTGGTTCGGCTAAGAGAAAGAGAGAAACTAGAGAGAGAGATTAAGTGTGTGTTTTAGGGTGGTGTGTGGAATATGGGAAATGAATGGATTATGGAGTAATTATTGTTTATATATGATGGGTCACGGGCTTAAGCCCATGATATTTTCTTCTTTCCTTTTTAACCCAAGTCCATAATCCATATCCATTTAACTCAACACAAGCCCAACTCATAATAACTCATAGTTTATTTCATTAACCAAAACGGGAAAACGGGATGTTACAACTCAAACCATCACTACAATCAACATGTCGTCACCACTATTATCATCGCTACATCTCTCTCCTTCCACTACCATATATCCACACGCAATCGATTTTTCCCCAACCACGACGAAGAGAAACAACACCTAACTCACCTAAACTATGCACTCACCGACTCAAACTCCATGCAAATCCAAGATATACATTATCAACCCAAAAAAAGCCCTATACCGACACTTTTTACCCTATGTAACACCTACCAATTTCACTATCCTACCATTACGAAACGCCAACAAACACATCAACTCATTCCTTGAACACACACAAACCAAAATTTACCAACCTATGACTCAATCCTTTGACCCATACTATGTCGAACAACAAACCACGTTGTCATACCATTTCTACCCAACCTTCAAGTTTAAATACCACAATAGCCATCTAAACCATCTTCGCAAAAGGCATATACGAACCGTATCCAAGCCCAAGCTAGTCAATCTCAACTTACCCAACCCATCAAGCTCAAACAAACCCGACAATTAGCAAACTCAAGTAAACCCAATTACACAAGACATTCGAGAACTTACTCTTTCCTCAAAAGGCACCCGAACCATCCACCATTCAAGCCTAAACCTCTACATACACATGCATGCCTCATTTCCCGTATTGATTTATATATATATATATAGGGGAGGGTTATTTTGAGAACCATAGTGAGTTTTAAGAACTTTAAGAACTCAATTTTAAACCACACATTTAATTAAATGATATGAAATATGTGGCTGAGAATAAATTTGATTAAAAATGAAGCAGGAGAGAGAATAAGTATTTTTGATAATTACACAAGTTTAAACGTTAGTTACATATGTGTAAAAAGTCGATTCGGTGTGTAAAAAAATACCGTAATTTTTTGTACATCACTTACACTTACGTATTACACATGTGTAAAAAAATTCGAAAAAAAATTTGTTACGTTGAGTTCTTTCGAGTTCTTAAAACTCAAAGTGGTTCTCAAAAGAACTCAATCCTATATATATATATATATATATAAAAGTAATGCATTTAAAACGACTCCTTGTACTCAAAATTTTCATTTTAAATTATAAACCTTTGTTTTCAAGATAATGATGTATGCTTATTTATAATACTCATTTCTTTATAAATCATTTTCATTTAAAAATGATATTGTTATAACAACTAGACACACTTGGAGTTTAATAATATGTCTTGTTTTCATGATTTTTTAATAACTATTTACGTGCTTCGCCATATTGCATTACCGCAATGCTTATCTCATTTATGATCCCTTTTGCTTAAAGCGATATTATTTTAATGACTTATGCGCACAAAGTTTCAATTCGAATGTTGTTTCAAGATTTATTCGATAACGGTTTACAAATTTCACTACTTCGCATTGCCCCAATGTTCCTTTTCGTGTTACGAATTATTTTGTTGTGATGTTCCCACAAAAACCTTATATACTTGATATTTCAATATGAATTTTGTTTATCCTGGATTATTCAATAACAATTTATGCGTTTCAGTACCTCACATTTTCACATGACTTATTTCTTTTACGATTTACTTTAAAAAAAGAAGCGATATTATCATAAAGGTTTTATATACTAAAGAAATTTCGTTTAAGACATTTAACCATCGAGATTTACTTGATTACAATTTATGAATTTCTCTTATTACGCGTTACCACGATGCTTAGTTATTATATTTCGTTCGTTGGATGAAAATAACCACTTTACTCGAAGTTTTGTTTTAAATTTTATTTTTCGATGATATACGGTACGCGATTTATAGCTCACCTTTATCCCAAGTCTCATTTCTTATGATGTTCTTTACAAGATATTTCTATAACAACTTTATGTACTCGAGATTTCATTTTTGTGTTTCGATTATTCAAGACCGGATCAAGATTATTCAACAACAATGTGTTTATAATGCACTATTTCGAATCTCAATTTCACTACAATTTCGTTTTATTTTAAACGATATTTCTATCACACTCATATTGTTCATTTAAACGATATTTTATGTCTTTCATTTCATGATCTTATTTACGCAATTAACGGCTTACGCATGGCTATCCACAAGCTTTGGCGCTATTGGAACCGTTTCTATAATCATGATTATATGAAATGTTTCACAATAGAAGCCGTATTCGCATTTTATCACATTTCTTCGATATTTTGTTTAGTTAAACAATTGATATTTTATGTTTGATATATGGTTACGCTACCCCATAAAACTCACCCCATCCTTAAGAAAATTAACCGTATTTCACGCAATCATACCCTCAAATACTTATAACCTCAATCTTGTTTCACGTATGAAACTCATCATACGATGTTATTGTTAATGGTATCGTTAACTCATTTTCACTTATCAGATTTCTCATTTAAATTATTGGATTTCTCGTTTCGTTTATTGGATTTCTCCTTTCCACTTATCGGAGTCCTCATTATCAAGATTCTCTTATCGATTTTATTTAGTACTTCGATTTATAGACATTGACATTTATCTTGATGACTTTTGACTTTAAATCTCATTTCATATTGGTTACCCAATTTTTTTATTCGATCGTCTTTACTTATTTAAATCGAATTGTTATTTTCACCTTGGTTTATATCTTAATATTTTAGTTGTTTCAATTATTTATCCCATTTTTCCTACATATTTAAAAGCCAACCTAAAACATTTTCAACCGTTAGTATTGGTTTGTTAATATTGGTAAAAATTCAACATATTTTATTTACGTTTCTAATATTTAAAGATTTCAAAATAAATATGTCTTTTAAACCACACAATGAAACTAACCATGTGGACCATACGACGATCTAAATAATTATGGGTTCACACCAAGTTATCGAAATCCTCGTATGGAAGCCATAGTAAGTACGGTTGTGTGCGATAAATCGGACCCAAGAATGATAGTAGAAAAACATGGTAAATGCAAGATGATAACGGCATGATGGATACGCCGCTGGTACATCCTATATATAAGTGCCTTTATAATGTTTCTCATTTGTGGCGTTTTTCGAGTCATCCAAGAATTTGACGTTATTCTTTTTGCTTAAAATTTTTCTTACAGTTGCTTTACTAAAACGACAATCGTCAGTAATTAGCTCTTTTCTTTAAGTTTATTTTAATTTCGGGACAAAATTTTCTAAAGTAGGGAAGACTGTGACATTCGTCATTTTCGGTTTAAATTGTATTTGTTTTTGTACGATAAACCCAACCCGTTTTATAAATCGGATTCTTTGATATTAATAAATATAGTGGTTTTTATGTTAAAAATTTGTTTCACACTTGTTGGATCGCGAAACTGTAGGTTCCCAGCCGGATCTACACAGGAGTATCTTGTAACACGAGGGTGCGGAATCCCCTACGTATATGATGCGAGTGTTTACACGAGAAATACGTAAATAACACGAAACACGTAAACACAAATGATTACTTGTTATATCACGATGTAACGAAACAAACACACCAAACAAGTACCACGTCAGGTTACAAACCAAACTGCCAAAAATCTACCTAGGGAACGACCGAAGTTAGGTTTTATATCACAACAACTTCGCCTAACACCCTAGGCGAAGTTGTCCCTAACTTCGCCACTTAACAAGTTCGCCAAAACCATAAACTATACTAACACGTTCAACAAAACTTAAGAACAATGTAACGATTACAGACACAATAGACACGAGATAAATGAACTACTGGCATCATGCACCAACAGACTCCCCCTTGGCAGTAGCTTCATATCTCTAACACCTTTGTCGTGTCTTGTAATCCAAAAAGCCTATATCTTCCGTCTTCAAGCATGAATGCCCTGTCTCACACAGACTGAGACCAACCTTTGGTATTTCTTCGCTTCATCTTACTAGGCAGGGATATAAAAGATCTTCTTATCATTGCTTCGGCAGTCTGGCAGTCAACATACCACCACTTAAGATCCTTTAACACATCTTGAGGCATGATCTTTATTGGAACCTTTTTCAAATATCGAATCGGATTGTACTTCATCACCATCCAGGGCTTGCCATCAGCCCGCATTCCCCGTTCCTTATCTTTAATCAACTTCCCCTTTTGAGGCTTTAACAGTTCAAATTTTTTCTCCTTAACAACTTCCTTCCACACTATCTTTCCCACCCATCTAGCAAAATCGTCATCACTTCTATTAATCAACCTTAACCGAGCCAAATCCTTCACTTCACACTCAGGAAACGTATTGAGCGATTTCAACCTCTTAGCAAAGTACTGAATCCCATCATATCTTTTCACCACAAACAACTTTAACTGATCATCATATAACCAACAAATAATACCTTTCTTCGATTCAGCATATCCCTTGATATTATAACTTTTCTTGAACATCGCGGGTACCACTGGCTTCTTTGTTTTGAAAAACCACTGAGCACATCCTTCTTTCCACCTTGGCTGTTCCTCCCACTTAGAATCACCTTGACCCAAACTTTCTTGACCAGCACTAGGAATGTCATGCTCAACACTATCATCAAGTATCTCACCTTCCTCTAAGCCACTATCGATCTCAATCTGTTCACCAATTTTCTCAATCTCACTGAAAGACAGCACGTCATCACTCATATCATCCTCATCATCTACCACCACGGTCTCACCACCTGCACTACCTGATGGAGTAGTAGACTCCCCCTAATATATGGAAGCCCCAAGAGTTTGTTCAGTTCTTGGTAGCTCACCACCTGCATCTTTTGATGCATTGGGATCATCATCTCTGTCCTGTCTCCTCTTCTTTCTCAACTCATCATCTTTGCAACTAGTCTCCCCCTGAGATGCTAAGAATTGTTTCAAAGCACCAAGAAGTTTACCATGTTCAATAAGGACAGATGATTGAATTTGATTCTCAGCCACTAGACATTGAATAGCTTGTGTCTAAATGAGATTTATCCACGACTTATCAGCAACAACTCTTTCAAGAGCAGCAATCCGCTCAGAATCCGACAAGGTAGTATCAAAATCAAAGTTCATGTAAGAAGTATCCTGAGCATAAGGCGGTGGAATTCCCAAGCTTACTGGAATAGCAGATTTAGACTGTATAGTAACTGTAGGTGAAATAGAGACAGATAACCCAGCAGTGGCCACCAGTGTGGACTCAACAAACCTAGCAACCACCTCCGATGGAGTAACAGAAGGAGGTGGTAAAGAAACAATCTCTGGTGTAGACATCTGTATCGTAGAGGGAGCAATAGATGGTACTGACACAGCCACCATTGGTACACTAGGGGTCATTGGTAACGGATCAGATGAAGATGGAGGTAGCATAGACATACCAGATAATGATGGTGGGGCAAAATGAACAACACTCGAACTTTCACCAGCTTTAGCCTTCTTAGATCTACGTACCAAGGCATACAACTCCTCCTCATAATCTGACTCACTATCATCTGAATCATTCTTCCGTTTTCCTTGGATCCTTTCTTGTGTAGCAAGAACTCTCTGTGCTTCAACAGTGTCATCAGTGGAAGAATTAGATAAAGTTTCCTCAGAATCCTCCACCGAGGCAATAGACGGACCCACAGACGTATCGACCATAGAAGCATGCACACCAGAAACATAAAATACTGAGGCTTGAACCTCAGCAGGATCAACCCTACCCATATCAAAGAAACCTTGCCCTTCAAAGGCAACCTGAAGATCAACTTGTTCGGAGGGAGCTGCGACTGGGTCAACAATAGGAACTTCTTGAACCACATGATGTGGTTGAGGAATATCAACTTGTTGTGGAGCCGGATCATTAAACTCATCCTCTGGTGGAGCAACATAAGCAGAGTTCACAAGATACCCAAATAAAGCAGTGTGCCTCGGACAAAGTTCAGGCTTGCTTCGTGCACTAGATGACTTACATTGTGCAAAAATTCTCTTGTTTATACTTTCCACATAAGAGATAGGGCGACGTTGTGGCAGATTGGGGGCAACATGATTAAGAATCATCTGTAAGAATCTGGGATACGTTAAGAAACGTTCCCGTGCCACAACTCGCCTCTGACGATCGATCCCATAGAACACCATCTGACTGAAACTATACGGCTTGTTATAAGTCAACGCGGTCATTGTAGATTGCATTGTCGCACCCATACCATCAGATCCAGCCTTGTGGCCAGACATGCACACAATCAACACATGCATTAAGAAACTCCACTAGTCCAAAAGAAAACCCTTTCTTCGTTGTGAATCTTCCAACGGATCGAATACCCCATACGAAGAAAAGCTCCATTTCTGAAAGTAGCTGAATACTCAGTAGGATCCTGAGTGGTTTCAACCCCGAACAGTAAAGCTTCTCTAATCTGATTAGCGGAGAATTGTACCACCTGATTATTGACTGTAGCACGCATAATTGGAGGTTCAACACGACAGTCATATTCAACTGTTCTCTAAAAGTCTTCAATATTTGGTAGGGATATCGGCGGAGTAGTGGTAATAGCATGGAAGATACATGAACGAATGAGAAACGAGATGATCTCATTAAAGTCCTCAGCTCCACGACTATCCGGATCCAAAGTAACGTACATGTTGTGACCCATAAAGAACTGTCTCTTATCACCATCTCCTTCATCACCGCTCATACCACCCGCACCTGCTACAGCAGCCATATCTACAAATCAAATGAGCTAAGTTAGACAATTGTTTAACACAGTTTGTAACTTCGCTTGGTATGAACGTAGCGAAGTTAGAGTATCAGCGAAGTTAGAGAATCAACGATGTTTATAACTTCGCTTGGTTTGTAAGCAACAAATATTTAACTCAGTTTGTATCACACAAGCGAAGTTAGAGAATGTGGACAAAAGAGATTATGCAGCGAATTTATCATATAATGTAATCCTTCGCCACGGTTTGTAATGTGGCGAAGTTATCATATAAGCGAAGTTAGGGTTAACTTCGCTGTGAGTTAACTTCACCACATAAACGGTTGCTAATTCCAGAACCCTGTCAGTTGAAAACATGGACAATCAGAGGCCAAAAATAGGTATTGATGGGTGCGATTAAGGCCTCGAAGGTCCGGAGATCACCACACATTCAAAAACATAAGTGTATTAATGAGTTACAGGGTTATACTTGAAAACCTATTAAAACCAACCATTATGGATCAGATTAACAATCAAGATAGGTAAATTATGAATCGATATAAGCCTATGAACCTTATTAGAAGACGAAAATCAGATTACCAGAAGGAAGATTCAGAGAACAAGTTCGCCGAGGGTTTAAGAAAAAGTGGTTTGACCAAATTTGACCTATGTTGCATTTTATACTTTTGAGAAAAACCCAGGGGCAAAGTTATGCTAACTTCGCATGGTGGATGTTAATTTTATAAATCGATCAAAAACGAGTAACCAAGATTTTATTTTAAACACCATGAAGATAAAACGTATAACGTAATACAAAACAAAAGCATATACAAAGACGAGATCAAATTTCAGTCTTTCAGAATACCCTACATGTTTAACAAAAGATCCGAACAGAAATCATACTGATTAAGAGGCTGTCACAAGGATTCATGTTCATCGTTATTATGACATAGAGAAACAGGTTGCAGGCAAATATAAAACTTAGCATGGTTTTCATTGCTTCTGTAATACAGATCATGTTCAATTAGGCTCAAAATTTAGATGGACATCACTTAAGGAATTGTGATGCCTCCTATCTATTCTCAAAGCGTATTTGGCTTTCCCCAGATCACCCCAACTTGACTTCAACCGTAGTTTCTGATCAAATAACGTACATTTGAGTCGGCTTTACAATCCTTTCACATAGCTTACATTTGACTCAGTTGGGGCCTCATCCATATGGTGTTGGGTGTCACACCCCAAACCACGGCCTAGGTGTATGACACATATGTTGGTACCACAATTGAAATTAAATCAGATTTACGTTTTAATAGCGGAAGTATTTAAAACTTGTGGATTTAAAATGTAATATTTAAATACAAAAGACGGATTTAAAAGTTCCCGTATATAGTTTGAAAGATTACTTGTTTAAATTTTACAAAACAAACCACCATTAATGTTATATTATATTTAACAAAAATATCCTAGCC